>NC_089841.1:266076449-266114083 GCF_035609145.1 Eleutherodactylus coqui | reverse complement strand
TGCGAACCAATCACATCCATATCTGTGCCTTGTCATAAGTATGTATGTTATAAGTGTGTATAAATATCCATGCCTCTTCAGATCCAATCCATAAGCCTGAAGAAGAACCCTGCGTTGGTTCGGAAGCTCGCTATTATTACATCATGTATTTTTGTTAGCCATTAAAAGGTGTCATATCTACAAGATTACGTGGTTTCTCTTGCTCAGAACAATCACGTTTTGCTCTACTGGCTAACACGGTACCAGATCTTTGTTTTCATTATAGTGCGCAGGAAACATATCTGCATGTGGATAAACCCACTAAAACCAATGAGTTCAGTTTACTGCGAATTTCACGCGCAAATATGCATGCAAATACGCCTGTGTGAAGGGGCGCTGACCGCATCTGCATTGATTTCAAAACTTTTTTTGTGGCATTTTCGTATATTCATATAGAAAGCTGCTTTCAATACACAAAATTCATTTGGATCTAAGAGTATTGCAAGTATCCCGCAGGCTCCCACAATGCACTGCTGCTTGATAACGGCAAAATTCTGAATTTACAGCCAATAAAAGATCATGTCATTCACAAATGGCAGAACATGTAAACTTTTATAGTCCAATTCAACTTTTTATGTAGTTTTAAACTGTGAAATATTGTAACATGTCTTTCATGCTGTTCTCCAGGTGCTTCTTTTCCCATTTTGCATAAACCATTGTATGACCTTGTAATGTCCATTATCTACTTAGCAATCTAAAGCCATATCAAATTATGTTCAGTGAAGTGTAAAGGCCCATTTACACGCAACAATTATCACTCAAAATTTGTTCAAGCGATGGCATATGAGTGATAATTGCTGCATGTAAACTCGCCATCATTGACTCTTTGGCTGAACGATGATTTTAAGGTGAGCTTAAAACTCATCCTTCAGCCAGAGAGAAGATTGCACGCTGTGTTCTCCAAGGGAGCAGCTGCTTACATTGTATTCAGCGGACAGCCTGTATGAGAACAAAGGAGCTAATTGCAGGGTCCAGACCACATGCTGTGCTCTGCAAACAGCTCCCAGAGGCCCTTTTACATGCACATAAGGATGATAAATTGTTAATGTACATTAGTGTCCATTACCACTTTATGCAAAACGATCGCTAAAACTGTCAATCTTTCAATCGTTTAAAAGATTGTCTTTGTGAGTAAAAGGGCCTTAAGTTATAGCGCATACTCATTGGCTGATCTCAGTAATGCCTGCATTTTTTGGCGCCCTCTAGCTGCAGCTTTTCTATACTGAATATATTTTGTGATTCTGACTATACTACCTACTGCAACCTAACGAGTTAAAGGGAACCTGCCCCATTAATAACATAGTTCGGTCAGTAAGCAGCTTGTTATGGAGCAAGGGAAGATGAGCAAATTGCTGCACAGTGATCCATCAAGTTACACGGACCCAATTAATTAATATTTGTATGTGGGGGGAACACTGCAGAGGTTTGTGGGTAAAGATTATGTATCACTCATATTTATTGAAACCTCAGCTTTTTCTTTGAGTAGGACCGCCCTCTGGACTCCTACTCAAGGACAGACAACTATCTCTGTAAGTATGCTAATACAAGAAAGGCTGTCAATCACTGATGGCTCCGCCCACTGGACTGTTAACCTCAGGATATAATGTATAAACTCCCAGTTCTGTTTATTTTTGATCCCATGCATCAGCCTGCTCAGCCCCTCCTGCTCTATAACATCATGCCGGTAGACTGCGCTGTCCTGTTAGCGCTGCGGAATATGTCGCTGCTGTATTGTAAAGATTACTATTATTTTCAATGTGATAAGTTGAAGTTCTAATTTCTGTGTACTTTTTTCAAAGGTGGTTTCAATACAGAAGGCTTTCTCTCTTCTGTAGAATGTTATTGCCCAGAAAGTAACACGTGGACAGAAGTGGCAGAAATGCCCATCGGCTGCAGTGGCATGAGTGTAGCGGTAACCATGGAGCCGTGCCCGAACACTGTCAAAGAAAATGAAGAAAACTAACTGAAGACATTCTGGAGGCTGCGAATGTGATCCCTCCGAATTATTATTCCCATCTGAATCCCTTGTTGCTTTCAAAAGTCAACTGTTTGCTCTTGGAAACTGAACTACTGAGGCCTCTGCATATGGCAGAGCTGGGCTCCGCATGCCGAACCCAGCTCTGGCAGCAGCGGCATCCGTGCTTACCTGCTCTGTCGCTGTCTCTGTACTGCGGATTAACCTGGTGGTTCGCCGTCACACATCCACAGTACAATTTTTTTATTTTTTTTTTTCATTGCGAGCGGGCGGCAGGTCGGACGGCTTCCATCGACTTTAATGGAAGCCGTCCGTGTGGAGCCCGCATAAAAATGGAGCATGCTGTTTTTTTTTTTTTTTTCTTCGCAAGTGGAAATCCCAATTGATTTCAGCTCATGTCTAGGAAGCAGCGGATCCCCATAGGAAGTAATGGGCGGAAGTTATTTGATGCGGATTTGCAGTGCGAACACCAACCATGGATTCTGCAGTAAACATCTGCCTGTGTGCAGGAGACCTCACCGCTTATCTGTCACCCGAGTGCCCACAACATTGAACAGATTCTGGATCTAGCTCTAGACCATGTTCACAAAATGTAGACGAAAAGAAAGTAAAAATGAGCCCCCCAGTCTGCTGGACTTCCAGAGAAGTACTGCTGGGAGGAGGCTTCAGCCTGTGTCTGGCTAGCTGCAAGTTGGCACAGCTGAAGACTTTACTTTCAATAAAGTGGATGCAGCCCGGTTTGTAGTGCAAATTGTCTTGTTCCTTTATTAGAAGTTTTTACATAAAGCTTGAGACGGTGCATTATAATCTTAGCGTAGCATTTACGTCACGGCAACCGGTTGCTACTCTAAGCTTTTACTGCAGGTCTCAAACTTTTATGTAAAAACTTCCTAAAAAAGTTCCTAAAATTCACGTTCAAAATCGTGGCATTTACCGTGATTTCAAGTGGCATTTTTTAACGCATTGTACAGCATTTGACAATGTTTTCTAAGGCACCCCATAATCGTGATGATTGAGATGCGTTAAACGCTAAAACTGTGAAGATGAAGCAGACAGCGCTTAAAAAACACGGCGTTAGAAACGCCACAAGAAAGAAGCAGACAGACAGCTGACGGACACCAGATACTACACCAAACTGAATCAAGACCCGACTCAGAAATATGTGAGGAAACTCAGAAGGGTCCTCAGAAGCCTGTCTGTGGGCTCCACAAAACTTCTGGACTTGATACCGGAGAACCCCAAGGTTAGAACATTCTACATGCTTCCAAAACTACACAAAGCTGGCAACCCAGGAAGGCCGATTATCTCAGGTGTGGGTATCCTCACTGAAGGAATCTCAGGATGGGTGGAAGGAATCCTCAAACCACTGGTGAGAAACACAACCAGCTACCTGCAAGACACTACGGACCTACTGAACAAACTGTCAACCGTAGGTCCCCTCCCCAATGGCGCCATCCTGGCCACTATGGATGTGGAATCCTTATATTCCAACATTCCACACGAGGATGGACTGACTGCCTGCCAGGCGTACCTTGAGGCCAATGGGGTCGCCTCTGATGCAGTGCTACAACTCACAAGATTCATTCTCACACACAATTATTTCTCCTTTGGCAAAGATATATTCCTGCAACTCACCGGGACTGCCATGGGCAGTAAAATGGCACCGCAATATGCCAACCTTTTTATGGCAAAACTGGAGAGTGACTTTCTGGCCTCCTGCTCCAGCAAACCATTGGCCTACTTCCGCTACATTGATGACATCATGATCATCTGGACCAACACTGAACAAGAACTAATAAAATTCCATGAAAGATTCAATGCATTCTACCCCACCATAAACCTCATATTAAGCTACTCGCATACAGAAATCAACTTTTTGGACACCACCATAAAGATTTTAAACAACTCAATACAGACATCCCTGTACCGAAAACCGATTGATCGGCCTACATACCTCAGATGGGACAGTTTCCATCCTAAACACATCAAAAAGTCCATTGTTTAAAGCCAGGCCATCAGGTATAACCGGATCTGCTCCAACCCAACAGACAGAGAGGAACATTTGTACCATCTTAAAAGGACATTTATAAATCAGGGCTACCATCCCACCTCAATTGATGACCAAATCACCAGAGCCACCAGGATACCCAGAAATCAACTACTCCAATACAAGGAGAAGGAAAGAAACAATTGCGTGCCTCTAGTAGTGACCTACAATCTGCAACTAGAGGTACTAAGGAAAAATTGATAACAACCTTTGACACGCTGAATACGGGGTTAAATTATTCCCCAGGATTTATGCGTGAATGGGAAATTTGAGACTTGATTGCACAGATAAGACCCCCATCAACAGTAATTCAGGGACCATAAACTTTCACACCCGTATCAGTGTTTAGCTAAAAATGTTTGTGCACCTCTTGTAGCATTTCTAGCCTGTCTGACCCCCCCCCCCCCCCAACAGTAATTTAGGGACCATAAAACTTTCACTCCGCTATCAGTGCCTAGACAAAAAAAGTTTGTTTGCTGTTTCAGAATTCCTTTTAAGTGCGAACCAATCACATCCATATCTGTGCCTTGTCATAAGTATGTATGTTATAAGTGTGTATAAATATCCATGCCTCTTCAGATCCAATCCATTAAGCCTGAAGAAGAACCCTGCGTTGGTTCGCAAGCTCGCTATTATTACATCATGTATTTTTGTTAGCCATTAAAAGGTATCATATCTACAAGATTACGTCGTTTCTCTTGCCGAGAACAATCACAAACGCCACATATTAGCGCAGGTCTACAAAGGCCCGTTGAAATCAATGGCAGCGTTGTACTGGGATTAGTGTGGTGACAAAAAGTGCGCTGTGTGAGAGCGGCCTTAGGCCAGCTTCACACGGCCGAGAAAATGTGAGAGATTTGTGCGTTGCGAGATTCACAAATATGAACTCCATCCTTTTGAATGGGGTCATACACATTAGCGATGTTTTCCTGCATGGCACGGCGATGCGATGCCGGAAACAAATTGCAGCATGTCCTATCTTCCTGCGTGATCATGCATCGCAGCACCCATTGTTTTTTTAATGGGAGAGACTCCGCTATCCTCTGCCAAGGCCGAGGCATCAGCTGTGATGGATCGCCACTTCGCTAAAGTGATGCAAAGCTGATTTAGCTTGAAACCGCCTCGCTTCCTTGGGGCTTTTGCATGGATAGCGGGCGCATTATGGCGGCAGGAGTCCCAGTCCCATATCACGCTCACCTGTGTGACGCTAGGCTGATACTCACTTGCGGGTTTTTATGTTGCTTTTGGTACACTTTTGAGACACACAAAGGAGTGGATACATCAGACTTTCTTTCATACATTTTATTACTTTTTGTTCCATTTCTGAATTTGATTAAAAATTTCAATCTAAAACTTCCACAAAAATGGCATTTAGGATGGAAACAGGTTAGTAGCTAAATTGTTCAACATATTATGCATTTTTTAAGTGTGGCTTGTTCTAAGTGAAGTTTAAGGGGGTTGCCCGGGTGTAGGATGATTCATTAACTATGGCTGCACATGTCGCCTGACTCCTGGTGATCCGCAGTCCTCCTGATACTACTTTAGGAACAGCTACCACCTGACAATTCCAGCCAATCAGAGGTCACAGCAGTCATGTGCTATTCTCCTGCCATTACTGCTCGCATATAAGCTTTTTACACCCAAGCTCCACACCATTCGCAACCTGATTGGTTGTTTGGATTTACTCATTCACGGTGATTGGTTATCTTAGTTGGCTGATTCACGGTGATTGGTTATTTTAGTTGGCTGATTCACGGTGATTGGTTGTTTAGGTTGGTGATTCACGGTGATTGGTTATTTGGTTTGGCTGATTCACGGTGATTGGTTATTTTAGTTGGCTGATTCACGGTGATTGGTTATTTTAGTTGGCTGATTCGCGGTGATTGGTTGTTTAGGTTGGTGATTCATGGTGATTGGTTTTTTTAGTTGGCTGATTCATGGTGATTGGTTATTTGATTTGGCTGATTCACGGTGATTGGTTGTTGAGGTTGGCTCGAGTAGAGGTAGTGTTGAATAGGGATATATGCTCACTGCTCTGATGCTAGGAGTCATGGTGCCAGAAGAACAGTATGTGACTGCTGTAGCCTCTGATTGGCTGGAATAGTCAGGTGGTAGCCGTTCCTAGCCAACACCCGGAGACCGCAGGCGCAGCAGCGATGGATCCACGAGGTGAGAAGGGCAAGTACTGTCGCTTGAATTATTTTAGCAGATTCGTAGCTATAGTTAAAAAATCAGCTGGCGCCCAGACCGCCCCTTTAACTATAGTGTCTTCTTGTTGCACTGCGCACCTGTAGGCCCCAATGAGCTGTATGTATAGATGCCAAACCCTCTTACGCTGAGCGAGAGGCTTCACATTCTCACTGGATCGCGGGAAGCTGAACGATAAATGTAAAGGCCGGCAGCGACTGAACAATAATTTGTCTTGCAGTTTCTGCAGGCATACCGATCAAACAATGATTGTCAGGGGCTGGAGAATGTGAGCCTGGGGGGCAAGCGCTGGCCTGAGAGCGGTGGTCCATCCATAAGTGCCATAAATACAGCATCAAAACTAACCTCATAAATATGGCACCAGAGCCAAGCCCAGAACATAAAGCCAGTGCCAGGAACAAGCAGTCAGGTTAACCGCTGGCATGGGATGTTCTATCATGTGGACTTACAACTCCCAGTATGGCTGTAACGGTGGGAAGGGGATGCTGATAGCTGCTCTTTGCAAACCATAATGTTAGAGCCCATCACTCCGGCCATCGAACACAGAGGGAGAGCTCACAGTTATACTAAGTGCCTCGCGGGTCTTGTCTGACTGCAGTTGTCTTCTTCATCCACCAAGATGAGATCTAGTCACGACTCGCCTTTGCAGAGTTTGGCGTCTGGATGGCTTCTGCTCCCTGATTTTGCAGCACATCTCCACATTTTGCCCCTGAGACAAGTGCTGCATGTATTTCCCCAAGAATAAACCCTCTTTCAGATCGGCATATTTTAGATCCGTCCGTGTTTTGCAGACGGTAATATGGAGTTAATGTAAATCTATGTATCTGTTCACACGGACGGGTCTATCACGGCCATTTTTATTGAAGCACAGCACAACCCATTGTCTTCTGCTTTTGTCACTGTATTGGGCAAGATCCACATGCAGATCCGTGCCAGCCACTATGGCAGAATGCCGCGGAGTTGACACACTCTTTGTGTAGGCAACGGTGAAGCAAGTAGAGCTAATGGACGAAACACACCGGCAGCACTAAGTACTTGAAACACTTGCTCCATCCAGCAGCTGCAGTCAGTCTCCGGAGGACCGGAGCAGGGGTACATGCCTCCCTACCCCCCTCTCAGTCCGCCCCAAGGATTGGACTGTGTGAGCGGCCATTGTTCATCTATGAAGGACTGCCTGTTTACTGTGAGCAGAGTCAGGCGACTGGAGTGATTATCACTAGGATGACTGTTGGGCGCTGAAGCACCTGGCAGTCGCTCCATGTAAAAGGACCTTAATGCCCTAAAAACAGGAACATTGCTTACAAGAATCAGATGGCTTATTTCAGTTTCCATCCTCCATTTGAAAGAAGACTTCATTGCTAAAGGAAAACGCAGTCACAGAGAGATGTCTGCTAGTTTCCCCTCTTACCTCCTATAAGACGTAAAAACATCCCACAGATAAGCGTCTTCATGCTCCAGCCCCACCTTCTGGTTGCCATGTTTTTCACTTTGCAGCCAGAACTAGATTAGTGTGACTCTCCACAAGGGTCCCGAGATTCAATGTTCAGCAGTCGAGGGTATCTAAGTTTGTGTGGCCTCAGCTGCAAATGCAGGAATGAGCCCCTTATTCTCCAGATCGGTCATAGTAACATAGTAACATAGTATGTAAGGCCGAATGAAGACAATGTCCATCTAGTCCAGCCTGCCCATTCTCCTATGTTGTTGATCCAGAGGAAGACAAAAAACCCCAAGAGCAGGAGCCAAATAGGGGAAAAAATTCCTTCCTGACTCCCTAATGGCAATCAGACTGTTCCCTGGACCAACCCCTAATAGTTCCTACCTGCCTGTATACCCGGATTGACAATTAACCTAAAATTTATATCCTGTAATATCCTTCCTCTCCAGAAAGACATCTAGCCCATTTTAAAGTCCTCTATGGATTTTGGCATCACCACATCCTCAGGCAGAGAGTTCCACAGTCTCACTGCTCTTACAGTAAAGAACCCCCTTCTGTGTTGGTGATGAAACCTGCTTTCTTCTAGATGTAGCGATGCCCTCTTGTTACCGTTGCAGTCCTGGGTATAAACAGATCATGGGAGAGATCCATGAAGTGTCCCCTCATGTATTTATACATAGTTATTTGGTTTACCCTTAGCCGTCTTTTTTCTAGAGTAAATAATCCCACTTTGGATAGCCTCTCTGGGTATTCTAGTCCTCTCATTCCGTTTATTAAAGGGGTTGTCTCGTGAAAGCAAGTGGGGTTAAGCACTTCTGTATGGCCATATTAATGCACTTTGTAATATACATCGTGCATTAAATATGAGCCATACAGAAGTTATTCACCTACCTTCCCTGCGCTGGCGTCCCCGTCTCCATGGCTCCGTCTAACTTCAGCGTCTAATCGCCCCATTAGACGCGCTTGCGCAGAAGGGTCTTCTGCCTTCGGGTCTGTCCGGCAGCAACGGCGTTCTGGCTCCGCCCCCTTCTGCGCGGCATCGCGTAGCTCCGCCCCGTTACGTGTGCCGATTCCAGCCTCCTGATTGGTTGGAATCGGCACACGTGACGGGACGGAGCTACGCGATGACGCGTAGAAGGGGGCGAAGCCATAACGCCGCTCGTGCCAGACCGAGCCGAAGGCAGAAGACCCTTCTGCGCAAGCGCGTCTAATCGGGCGATTAGACGCTGAAGTTAGACGGAGCCATGGAGACGGGGACGCCAGCGCAGGGAAGGTAAGTGAATAACTTCTGTATGGCTCATATTTAATGCACGATGTATATTACAAAGTGCATTAATATGGCCATACAGAAGTGCTTAACCCCACTTGGTTTCGCGAGACAACCCCTTTAATTTAGTTGCCCTTCTTTGAACCCCCTCCAGTACTGTAACATCTTTCCTGAGCACCGGTGACCAGAACTGTGCGCAGTATTCCATGTGAGGCCTGACAAGTGCCTTATATAGTGGAAGGATAATGTCTTTGTCCTTCACTCCTATACCTCTTTGAATGCACCCCAAGACTTTATTTGCCTTTGCAGCAGCTGACTGGCATTGGTTACTCCAGTTTAGTCTACAATCCACTAGTACCCCCAAGTCTTTTTCCATATCACTTTTCCCTAGCGGTATCCTATAGAGTATATTGGTGACATCTGTTTTTGCTGCCCAGTTGTCACACTCAGGGCAGTCAAACAGTTATGGCAGAGATGTTATGCCGTCATCTGTAATAAGGACTTGTGATACTCAGCAAAAACAGACCAGATAATGATTGTTTAAAGTCTACCTTTTGGGGGGCGTGGCTTGGTGAGGCACCAGAACGAACGCTCGTGCCTGAAGCTCCGTGTTCAAACAGGCTCACAGCAACACCAAACGGAACATAGATGGGAGAAAACCACCCCATAAGATCGGGGAACTCACCAGGCATCCGGAGATGTCAAAAAGAAGGACCACACGAGGGAAACCTTCAAGGCTGGAGGATTTTTTCCCGGCGCGTGGCACTTCTCCTGACACAGCAGCGGAGGACGCACCGGCCGACGGCACACTGCTGAAGGAAGCGCAGGGGACCTCCGAGGCTGCGGACATAGGTGAGCCGCTGACAGCTGGGGAAGAGGCAGAGGAACCAGCAGACAGTATAGGAGCGTCAGGGAAAGGGTCTGCGGGGGGCAGGGGACAATCCAGCATATCGGGGGGCAGGGGACAATACAGGCAGAGATAAAACAATAAAGATGCCGCACGACACGCTGCTGCTGAACGCCCCCTCCCCCACAAGCAGTCCTTCAATGCAAAAGCAAAGTCTGTCTGGGGATGTGAGAAAGCCCTCCGGAGAAGGGTCGGCAACAATATTTCAGGGGGCAGGGGACAACACAGCCCGAGATAAAACAATAAAAATAGCGCCTGACATGCTGATGCTGAGCGCCCCCTCCCCCACAAGTAGCCCTGAAAAGCAAAGGCAGAGACTGTCCGAGGACACTAAGGCCGCCTGCAGACGAGTGGAAATCCCGCCGCGGGATTTCCCGCGGGATTTCCGCCGCTGAAAGTTTGCATAGGAGTGCATTAAAATACGCACTCCTATGCAGACGGACGCGGTTTGGCCGCGCGAAATCTCGCGCGGCAAACAAACCGCGGCATGTTCTAATTTTCTGCGGGGCACGCACTCACCCGGCCGCCGGCTCCGGTCTGCGCATGCGCCGGCTGCGCGGCAGCCGCCACATGAAAGAGCCGGGGCCGCCAGGCGCGGGTGAGTACGCGCTCGTCCCTGCAGGCGCTCGGGTCGGATCGCGCGGCGAGAATTCTCGCTGCCGGATCCGACCCGCTCGTCTGCAGGCGGCCTTACTCAGACATACCTGACCCACCGCTAAAAACCCAGAATGAGGGCGCCCACCCACTGGCGTTTTTTTTCCCTGCGAAATTCGCAGCATTTTTTTCTCTGCAGGGGTCTATGGGACTTGTAATGTTAAAATCGCGATCGCGCAAAATCGCGATTTCGCGGTAAATTGCGATTTTGCGCGATCACGATTTTAACATTACAAGTCCCATAGACCCCTGCAGAGAAAAAAATGCTGCGAATTTCGCAGGGAAAAAAAACGCCAGTGGGTTGGCGCCCTAAGGATAAAGAAGGCGGATTGGCCAGTCTGTCAGCATCCAACAAGCCAGCCTCAGAGCTATACATTAAAGAAATCGTCATGGCGCTACACAACAACATCCAACTGGACATAAAAAATCTAACTTCCTACGTAGATACTTCAGTTCAAGAAGTGAATAACCGCATAGAAAAAACAGAATCCAAGATGGGAGAACTGGTCAAGTCCCACAACTCCCTAATAGACTCTCATTATGACCTAGAGGCCCACGTGACCAAGCTGCAACAAAAGTTGACAGACTTGGAAGATAGGAACAGACGTAACAACGTCAAACTCCGTGGCGTATCCGAAAAAATCTCTAATGCCGAAATAACGGGCTTTGTATCTCGCTTTCTTCGAAAGATCCTCCCAGATATTCCGGAACAAGAACTAAAAATCGATAGAGCCCACAGGCTCCCACTTCCAAAATTCCTCAAAGAAAACACTCCAAGAGACATCATAATCCACATACATTATTACAGCACCAAAGAAGCCCTTATGAATGCCGCGAGAAAGCTGAAAACATTCCCAAGCCGGTATGCAGATATTCGCATATTCATAGACTTATCACAAGCCACCATGGAAGCGAGAAGGAGCTTCGGGGAGGTAACTGCAGCCCTGAGAGAGGCGAATATTCCTTACAGATGGGGCTTCCCCACCAAGATTATTACCACCCGAGCAAATACAACCCACATCTTCCACAACCCCACCTCAGCTGCAGAAGCCCTTAAATCATGGGGCATAAAAATCCAAGGCAAAGCTCCGACCGCGACCGGAAACTCTGGTCTGGGTAAATCCGGAAAGCAAAGATAGAAAAATAAGACTCTTTGCCAGAATTCCAACGCGCATACCCTCATCTGGTGATTCTTAAACCTCCCATCCCGTCGGAGTCAAGAAAATCGTGAGTCTTCTCACCCTGGTGACTTTTCCCCCCCAACCAAAAATGCAGGCGCAAGCTTGTGTAGTTAATTTCCCTGAGAAAGGTTTACATTACATCTTACCTACCGAGCATTGTGTTCTCATCTATTTGGTGATAATTGTTTTATGCTGGTCAGTGTTCCACCCTGATGCTGCCCTGAAAAGGGAAAAATACTTCTACTACAACAACCCTGATATATATGATCCAATGCTCTACCTGTTTATAACATTATATGTTGTTCTCGAATGTTTGTTCAGTTTTTGTTTTCTGGCAGATCTACATTGCGTCCCCAGGTCTCTTATTCTCTCAAACAAGCGTACAACCACACAAGTATGGCCATCAAGCTGATGTCCTTGAACGCCAACGGTCTGAACACCCCCTATAAAAGAAACTCGGTGTGGAGGGAGGAGTGTCATCTTGGAGCAGAGATCGTATGTATACAAGAAACTCACTTGTTAAATGCTGACAGTCAAAGAATGACACAAAAAAATTCCCGCAAATTATACACGCCTGCGCACAAAAAAAGCACGCAGGAGTCTTAATTGCATTTAAAGAATCGGCCCCCTTCAAAATAGATAAACAAATATGCGATCTGAAAGGACACTACATAGTTCTGGTCGGCACTCTTAGAAACACACAAGTCACATTAATTAATGTATACGTCCCTAACACAAAACAAATTAGTTTCTTAAACAAGATAATGAAAAAAATAAAACGAGTGGCTACAGGTCCGATAGTCATTAATGGCGACTTTAATTTAGTGCCAGAAAGACATATTGACACTACAAATCGCGAGACAAGAAGTGGCAGGTCCCTAAACAACTGGATCAGAGGGGCTGCACTATTTGACACATTTAGATGCCATAATGCCTCCACCAGGGAATTTTCCTTTTTCTCACCCCGCCATAGATCCTTTTCCCGCATTGACCTTTGCCTAGTAGATAAATCACTTATCACATCAATAACCAAAGCAGAAATAGGTACAATAACGTGGTCGGACCATGCTCCAATAACGACATCCCTGGCCTTTGAAAGTAACCGCCACACTAATAAAATTTGGCGTAACAACACCTACCTAATGAAATTACCTAAATATCGGAGAGATATACAAAAAGCTATAGATGATTATTTTTCCCTAAACGACACGCCTGAGGTCAGCCCAGAAACACTCTGGTCAGCCCACAAAGCTTATATAAGAGGTATCCTCATAAAAATAGGTGCCAGATATAAAAAAGAAAAATTAAACACAGAAATACTAATGTCAAGAATCCAAACCCTAGAAAAACAACTGCAAACCCATGCAACACAACAACTCTATAATGAATTATTCAAAACGCGACTAGAGCTACGTAAAGTACTACAAGGGGATTTTGATAGGGAAGTAAACTCCCACAGAGCCAATGTCTACTCCTCCCTTAACAAGCCCACAAAATGGATGGCCAATCTGATAAAAAAAGAAAATGGTTAAAACTAATATACCGTATATACCGGCGTATAAGACGACTTTTGAACCCCGAAAAATCTGCTCTGAAGTCGGGGGTCGTCTTATGTGCCGGTAATACAAAAAAAAAAAAAGTGTAAAAAAAAAAAAATTCATTACTCACCTCCCCCGGTGTTCTGTCGCGCTCCGGCAGGATGTCGCTCGCTCCTCGTCCCCGGCGCAGCATTGCTTTCTGAATGCGGGGCTTGAAATCCCCGCTTCCAGAAAGCTAATACACACGCCGGCAGCCATGACATCATTGAATGGCTGTGATTGGCTAAAACACACGTGGCTTCAGCCAATCACACTATTCAATGACATCATTGAATGGGTGTTAGAGATGAGCGAACGTGTTCTTAACGAACACTTACGCACCCAGACACCGGCTTATCCGAGGACTTCAGTGTCCGCGCGTAAGTATTCGGCCGGCGCCGGGCGGCGGGGGGAGGTGCGGCGGCGCGGGCGGCAGCAGCGGGGAACAGGGGGGAGCCCTCTCTCTCTCCCTCTCCCCCCCACTCCCCGCCGCACCCCCCCGCGCTGCCACGGCGACCCCCGAACTTTTTTCGCCCGAGCACGGAATTGCTCGCAAAGTTCGGTGCTCGGGTGAAAAGGGGCGGAGCCGAACACGTTCGCTCATCTCTAATGGGTGTGATTGCTAACACGTGCGCCTTCAGCCAATCACAGCCATTCAATGCTGTCATGGCTGCCGGCGTGTGTATTAGCTTTCTGGAAGCGGGGATTTCAAGCCCCGCATTCAGAAAGCAATGCTGCGCCGGGGACGAGGAGCGAGCGACATCCTGCCGGAGCGCGACAGAACACCGGGGGAGGTGAGTAATGAATTTTTTTTTTTTCTCCACTGTATACCGGCGTATAAGGTGAAAGTTGGGGGGTCGTCTTATACGCCCAGTCGTCTTATACGCCGGTATATACGGTACCATATATCTGGAACTCAAAAAATAAAGATTACAAAATCTCACATCCAAAGCAAATACTAGAAACATTTCGCAATTTCTATAAAGAGTTATACAACCTAAAAGAAAACCCACAACTCGCTCACCCCACATCAGCGGACATAGAGAAAATTTTAAACAAAATTAATCTCCCATCGATTGACACCTCCCAAGCAGATATGTTGGACCGCCCAATAACATTGGCTGAAGTAATGGAAACAATTTCTTCTATGAAGAGCCAAAAAGCCCCGGGCCAGACGGATTCTCGTCTGAATATTATAAATTATTCTCGAGCTCTATTTCCCCCTACCTAGGAAAAATCCTCAACTCAGCTATGACAAAAGGAGCCTTCCCTGAGGAAATGCTCCAAGCCACTGTTGTGGTTTTGCCCAAACCTGGCAAAGAGCCCAACGACCCAGCGAACTTTAGACCAATTTCCTTGCTCAATGCAGATGTAAAAATCTATGCAAAAATCTTAGCAAACAGAATGCTAGACATTCTCCCAGGCATTATACATTCCGACCAGGTCGGATTTGTAAAGGGGAGGCAGGCCTCGGACGGCGCGAGAAGGCTTCTCAACCTCATTCACCTCTCAAACACATCTAGATCTCCAACAATTATGCTAGCTTTTTTTTTTTTTAATTCGTTTTATTTATTGGTAATATGCAGTTTGCGAAATACCCAGTAAGATAAACTTTGCATTGTACATGGTAATGTAAACAGAAATGGTTGCATACATTGGATTAACATCGCTTTTGGTTGCTGTGTCTCTCAGACTGTCTGTTCGTATAATATAACTTTAAACTTTTAAATTTATAAAAGAAAAAGGGAACAATAAAATAAAATAAAGTAACATAACATCAGGCTCTGCTCTTCCTTTTTCCTTTTGGAATTAGGGGATTCGGGGTTGTGGATCTTCCAGGCGCTTATCCATGGGGGGGGGGGGAGGGATTAGCGTGGGATAAGTTTTAGTCTATGGTCAAAGTAGAGTGAGATTCTAGCCAGGCTCCCCATACCTTTAGGAATTTGGTCGGGCATCCTCTTTTTTGATAAATAATTTTTTCATATGAGGTTACTGTATTTACGGACTGGACCCATTGTGGGACCGAGGGGGGCTCTGTTGCCATCCATTTCATGGCTATTTCTTTACGGGCTAGGAATAGTGTTTTTTCGAGAAAAACGCGGGTATGATATGGCCACACTTCCTCTTCTAGCAAGCTGAACAGCGCCACCTTGGGGTCTAGTTCTATGGATAGTGGGGGCCGTAGAAGTGAATTCACGAGGTTTGTCACCTTTGACCAAAACTCCCCAACGAAGTGACATTCCCATATCAGATGCCAAAAGTCCGCCCTTGGTTGGTGGCATCTCTGGCATGAGTCTGAGGTGGTGCTACGCATTTTGTGTAATCGGTTGGGGGTAAGGTAGGCTTGGTGAATAATGTACAGTTGAATTAGCTTATTGTTTACAGCTGGTGACACTGATAGGTGAGATTCAGAGATATCCTGCCAATCTTCAGGTGTGAGGGAGGTGATGGCAAGTTTCCATCTGTCATATGCTGGAGGAGGATTAGGATTTATCTTAGCTGAAAGGAGGTGTGTATATAAAGCTGATATAAGGCCTTTGGGTCCTTGGGATCTGAGGATGCCTATTGTGGGGAACCTGGATATCTGGGCCGAGGGGGGATGGAATTGGGAGTTTAGTGCATGTCTTAGTTGAAAAAACCTGAATAGCTGGAGGTGTGGGGCTTGCAGCTTATCGCGCAGTTGTGTGAATGTGGGGAGTGTTCCATCTATGTATATATCATTTAGTGTATGTGCCCCTTGGGCGATCCAATATTGTGGGTCTGGGACTGACTGTAATGCAGTGAGGCCCGGGTTGTTCCAGAGGGAAAGTTCTGGCAACACCCCTCGATAGTTCTGCAGTGCCTTCACTTCTTTCCATACATTGAGAGCCAGTTTGTGAAGTGGGATTAATTCAGTGGTTTTGGTGCGTTCCGGGAATTCTAAGAAGTTCAGGAGATTGTGTCCAGTTACTTGTTTCGCCAGTTGTCTGTCTGCTATAGGCAGTTCCTTTCCCAAAACCCAGGGCCTGATGTTTCGTAATTGTCCTGCTAGGTAATAGAGCCGGAGGTCCGGGAGGGCCATTCCGGCTTGGTCTTTGGGTCTTTGCAGGATCGATAGGCTCAGCTTGGAGCGTGAGGAGTTCCAAATAAATGTTGTAATTAGGGAGTTTAAAGTCTTGAAAAGGCATTTGGGGACACTTACTGGCATGTGTTGCAATATGTATAAAGATTTGGGCTGGATGACCATTTTGATAAGATTTATACGCCCGGCTACAGATAGTGGCAGCTTAGCCCATCGTTTCAGTTTGAGTTTTATGTTTTCTAAAAGTGGATTTATATTGTCTGTTATTGCATTGTTGTGGTCGTGCGACATAATAATTCCCAGGTATTTGAATTTGGAGACTGGTTTTAGACCATATTTCTCGACATGGGGGTCATTTTTTGGGTTAGCCTCTGTGTAAAGGATTGTTGATTTGGTCCAATTGACATGTAGTCCGGAAAAATGGGAGAATCTGTCTATGTGTGTCATGGCTTGGGCGAAGGAGTTTGATGGGTTCGATAAGAATAGGATTGTATCGTCTGCGTATAGTCCTAATTTGCTTTCGTAGTCTGCCCATTTAATACCTGTCACATTAGGGGAGTCTCTCAATCTAATTGCCAGTGCCTCAATGGCTATGGCAAACAAGGCCGGGGATAGAGGACATCCTTGTCGGGTGCCTCTTGTCAGTTGGAATTCTGCCGATGGGATACCATTGACTATGACATTTGCGCTTGGGGATTTATATATAGTTTTGACCCATTGTCGGAAGTTAGGTCCGAATCCAAAGCGGATCAAGCAGGCTTCCAGAAAAGCCCATTCCACCGAGTCAAAAGCTTTTGCCATGTCAAGCGATACCAGGGCCCAGGGCATGTTGTATTGTGTGCCTAGTTGGATGGCTGTCTGGACTCTGCGAATGTTTATGGTTGTGGATTTTCCTGGCATAAAGCCCGTCTGATCAGGGTGTATGATGGAGAGGATCACCTGATTCAGTCTGGTGGCCAGAATTTTGGTTAGGATCTTGTAGTCTGCGTTCACCAGTGATATCGGTCGATAGGAGCCGCAGTCTGTAGGGTCTTTTCCAGGTTTCAGAATCACTACTATTGAGGCTTTGTAAAATGAGGTTGGAAGTGTTTTGTCTAGCTGCGCTTGGTTTAGTACTTCGAGGAGTTGCGGGCCTAGTTGTTCGAAGTATTTGCGATATGTCTCTATTGGGAGACCATCGGGGCCTGGTGATTTGTTAAGGGCCATTTCTTGAGTAATTAGTTGGATCTCTTCCAACGTGAAGGGCGCCTCTAGGAGATCGGCCTGCTCTTCGGAGAGGGTTGGAAAGTTTAGGTCGCTTAGATAATTCAGAATGTCTGTCGTCGTGTTGTGGGAGGAGGAAGTATATAGGTTAGCGTAGAAGTCTTTAAAGCTGTTTGTGATGGATGGGGCGTCGGTGACCTCTGTTCCGTGTTGATTTTTAATCTTAAGGATCGTGTTTGTATGGTTTTCTCGTTTTATGAGGTTGGCGAGTAGATGGCTAGATTGATTTCCTAGTTCAAAGTAATGCTGTTGGCGTTTGGCTTTGACGTGTATTTGTTGTTTATGGAGTCGGGATAAGCTAAGCCAAGCTGCTTTATTGGATTCGGTGGGGGTTGATATGTATGTTTTTTCGGCTTCTAGGGTTTGATTTTCTATCTCTTCATCGGCTTGGGACGTTGTTTTTTTAATGTATGTGATGGCAGATTTAAGGAATCCTCTAATATAGGCCTTAAGAGTGTCCCATTTCAGGGCCGGGTGAGTGTTATCTTGGTGGGCGTCCATAAATAGGGAGATGTGAAATGGCATCTGGTCATCCGTTCCAATAAGTTTGAGCCAGAATGGGTGTAGCTTCCAGGTGGGCCTTATTTTAATTTGGGGAAATGTTAAGGTTAATAAAATGGGGCTATGGTCTGAGATGCCTCTCGGGCAGTGTGTTATGTTTGTGAGGTATATCGCCAGTTCTGTGGAACTAAATATATAGTCAATTCTTGTCAGCGCGCTGTGACCCGGTGAGTGGCAAGTGTATTCTCGTTTTTCAGGGTGATGGTGTCGCCAGAGGTCAACCCATCCGACACTCTCTGTTAGTTGTTTTAGGGGAGAGTTTGAAGTAGGGGCGGGGTTAGAGGGTGTGTGAAATTTGTCTTTCGTAGGATCCATTATCATATTAAAATCGCCTAGGCAGATTACCTCCGCCAATGGGTAGTGGTGTGCGAACGCAATAGCAGTTTGCAGGAGGTGTAGGTTATTATGAGGTGGGTTGTATATAGATAGGATTATGTATGGTTTAGAGTCTATTTCTCCGTATATGAATATAAACCTTCCTTCAGGGTCTCTGCGGGTGACAATTGGGTTCCAGCGCACCGACTTATGAATTAGTACGGATACGCCCCTAGAGAAAGAGGTATGAAAGGAGTGGGAGGCCCATTGGATCCATGGTTTTGAAAGGGTGTTGGCCTTTTCTCTGATGAGATGAGTCTCCTGCAGGCTAATAACATGTGGACTCAGTTGTTTAATATATGAGAATACCATTCTGCGTTTGAGTGCTGTGCCGAGTCCACGGACGTTCCAGCTAAGACATTTTAGAGACATCATTGTTTGCGTGGGTGTAGATTTTAGCTCCCATGTCTATGATTTGGGGGTCGGGGGGGAGGGAGGGTGTTGGTGGATGTGAGAAGAGGGGTTGTGTGGGCGCCTGTTTGTGAGGGGTTCTGGTGGAGAGCAGAGCATAACAATTCAAATCAATAAACATTGACATCTTGCTAAACTTATACCGCAGATATCAAAAATTCAGCAACAATGGAAAAGTTGTGGAGGGGGGAGGAAAAGGAGGGAAGACAGGGGGAAAGACAGGGAAATATTAGGGGAAAGGAAAACCGGAATGAAAAACAATTTAGCTACACTCTGATTAGAAGTAGCGGTTGTTGTGTTGTTGGGGGGGAGAATTCTGGATGGCCTTTAGAGGCTTAAGATTGACCGTTGGGCTCCAATAATAACTTTAAAGGTGTCTCGGTCATGTTGCGCATCGACTATGCATCAAGGGATGTTGAAGGTCCAAATCGCGACAAAGCTTAGAGTCCTTCCAGCGAGTGTGGGGGGGGGGGGGGTTGGTCATCCCTTGGAGGTTTCAGCGTGCATCTCCAGCCACTCCATGGCTTCCGTGGGGGATTGGAGGAAGACCACCTTTCCCTGGGCCACTATTCGTAGACGTGCAGGGTATGCCATTGAGTAGGGGATCTGTCTTTCTTTAAGTTTCTTTTTCGCCTCTGTGAAGGTGGCTCTTTGTTTTTGTAATTCGGCCGAGAAATCAGGAAATATGGAGACCGTTGTGTTGTTATATTTTAATGGGCCTTTTAGTCTGGCCTGACGTAGTGCTGCATCCCGATCTTTGCAATTCAGAATCCTTACTAGGAAGGGGCGCGGGGGGGCTCCCGGCTGCGGTGGTTTTGCGGGGACTCGGTGGGCTCTTTCTA
Source organism: Eleutherodactylus coqui (assembly GCF_035609145.1). Lineage (NCBI taxonomy): Eukaryota > Metazoa > Chordata > Amphibia > Anura > Eleutherodactylidae > Eleutherodactylus > Eleutherodactylus coqui. The sequence continues at coordinate 266,094,280 of NC_089841.1, read as the reverse complement.
CTGTGAAGTGGGTAGAAAAGGTGTCTTCTCCCAGTAGCGTTTTGAGCCAGGTTTCTGCAAATGTTTCTAGGTGAGCGCCTTCTGACTTTTCGGGCAGGCCTATTATGCGCAGGTTGTTACGGCGCGAGCGATTTTCCAAATCATCTGTTTTTGATTGGCAAAATTCTATTTCTCTTGTTGCTTTTTTGACCGCTGTAGTTAACGGGCGTAGTGAGTCTTCTGCGTTAGAGACGCGGTCCTCCATTTCCCGCATTCTGTCACGCATGTTGTGTAGGTCTTGTCTTAAGAGGGAGACATTGGATTTAATTTCCTCTATTTTGTTGGTGAGAGATGATTTACAGATGTTAATCGCGTCTAGGAGTTGACGCATAGTGGGTTCTGGGCTTTGCCCCGTTTCACTTTCGGACTCTTTCGCTTGCGTGGGTCGTGTTGCACGCGGGGTGTGATCAGGGGTTTCAGAGCGAGAAAATTCTTTTAATTTTTCGGCGGCGGAGCCGCCTTTCGCCCGTGTGCTCATGTTGAAATTCTTTGGGTTGGTATGACGGGTTATTGTTGTAGTATAGACGGTATCAATGCTTGCTTGCAGAGATCGGGAGTTTATATCTTTGTATTATTATGGGCTGTAACGGTGTGTGGGTTGCGCGGGGAATAACAGTCCGCCACCGCCACTGCGGTTCAAAGACAGGGGTAGGACGTTGTTCACTACGGGGACTTTTATTTGTGGTCCCGGTGCAGTAAAGTCCGTTCGTAGGAGAACAGTAGGGTGGTCAGTCTCTTGGTTGTTCCCTGGGGGGGGGCAGGGTGGTCTTATTCTGTCGCATGCCCCCTATTCAGGGTCTGCGACTGTGAGGGGTTTGTACAGTCCTGTGTGTTGTCCCCTGGCCCCCCGCAGAAAAAACTTACGGTTTCAACGTCGCCGGCTCCGCAGGGCCGGTTTCGAGGGATGGTCTTTTCCAAGATAGTGTTTTGTGGTCCGGCAGCGGCAAGGCGGTCTGGAGCCGGAGCGGGTCGCCGTGAGAGAGTCGTCAGGATTAGCCGGGTGCGCCACAGGCGGCGATGGATGCTGACAGATTGGCTTTATCGGCCCACTAAAACAGGAGCGGACCAGCACGCAGGTCCGCGCTCGGTGCGCCCCGAGGCGCAAGGTGTTCCGCTATATAGCGGTAGTAAAGTTCTCATGCGGTGGGTCTTGCCGAGTGTAGTCCGCGGCGGGTCCTGCGGCAGTCACGCCGGTCCGGAGGTGCTCTGCGCCGCCCCCTCAGGTGTCGGGGACCCGACGGCAGCGCTCCGGAGCAGGGTGGAAGAAGCGCGCGGCTCCGTCACAGGTGCGGCTGGGAGCGGGCGTTCGCCGACAAGGAGCGGGCGGTGAGCCTCGGATCACTGAGCCGGGTGCCGGTGAGTAACGCCGGGAGGGACGGAGTCGGCAGCCAGTCCGCGGCTCCCACGGCAGCGGTCACGGCTCGGGTGCGCAGGGAGCGGGGCGCCCTTCACCTCAGGTGTGAGCCCGGCCGTTTCAGCAGGGGGGGTCGCCCCTAGCTGGTTCGGAGTCGGCGTCGGCTCCCGCGGCACGGAGACAGCGCAACGGGACCTCGGTGTGGGTGAGGTGGGGTGGCGGAGCCGGTCCCGATCGCCAGGGGGGTCCTCCGCTGGGTGGTAGGTGAGGGGATGTAGCTCACCAGTACTTCACTGCAGCCAGGCGACAGGGCAGGATGGGGAGGTAATCCGTGTGTGAGGCGCGGGAAAATGGCGGGTGTTGGCGCCCTTTCTCTCCCGTGGCTCCGTTGCCGGGATCAGGTCCGTACCTGTTTTCAGTCGTGGTCTAAACCGTCTCTGGGGGTTGAGGAGCCCGCTGGTCTTGGTTGGGTCGTTCTGGTATCAGTTAGGCCAGGATTTTAAAGGATTTTATCGTTCCCCCTGGGGAGCACCTCTTATGTGCGACTGCTCATGCTGGTCGCAGGCCACGCCCCCAATTATGCTAGCTTTGGACGCAGAAAAAGCATTCGATAGGGTCCACTGGGGGTATGCTTTTCAAACTCTGGCCAGATTCGGCTTTGGTGGGGGTGTGATTCGCGCTGTCCGGGCCCTGTACTCCTGTCCTACTGCTAGGGTGCTGACTGATGGTGCTCTCTCCGATAAATTTCTAATTACTAATGGTACGTGCCAGGGGTGTCCACTGTCCCCGATCCTGTATGTTCTTATGGTGGAACCACTGGCCGAACTGATCAGATCCTCCCCTGAAATAAGAGGGATTTCCCATAACTCTCGCCAACATAAAATCGGCTTATTCGCCGATGACATTATCCTTACTATGTCCCATCCTCTAGAATCTTTAAGAGCTGCGCACCAGATTTTGGAGCAGTTCACCAGAATCTCATACTACAAACTTAACGTAAGCAAATATTAGGCATAAACGTTCATAAAGACCTAAAACATATAATACAATCAGAATTCTCCTTTAGCTGGCAGACTGGCGGCATTCCCTACCTGGGTGCAACAATGCCAGCAGACATGACTAGATTAGAAGAAATAAATTATGGACCTCTCCTAGACATAATCCAGAAAGAACTTGACCATATGTCAGGTATAAAATTATCCTGGCTAGGCAGGATCATGACCTACAAAATGAAAATTCTGCCAAAAATACTATACCTCTTTAGAGTACTACCCATCTCCATCTCAAAGCACATGCTTAAAAAATTACAAAGACAATTATCTAGCTATGTCTGGCAAGGTAACAAGCCACGAATGGCCTTGCCGATACTAGCCCTTCACCGCAGGAAAGGAGGGGCGGATGTTCCCAACTTGGAGAAATCTTTCAAAGCCACTATTTTAAATCAAACCAGAAACTGGGTAAAAAAAAATGCAGCAATGGCCTGGGTGGGCATGGAGACCTGCACCAACAGATCTCCTAGAGGAGACCTGCTACTTCTCGCAGCATCACTCTCAGCCTCGCCAAAAACTCCAGACCTAAAAATCACAGTTAAAAACCCTTCTCCTATGACGACCACCTCCATAGAAATATGGAGAGAACTTACCAAAAAAGCATCCATATACGACTCGTACAAAAAACCTCACCTCCCACTGAAAATATTAGATCTGTTTGTTCCTGACCTAAACCCCACAACATGGAAAGAAAATGGGATAAAAGAACTAAACAACCTATTGACCACAAAAGGGATGAAACCCTTGAAAGCCATAAGTCTGGAATTCAACTTAACACAAAAAGAATATTTCAGCTATGTTAGAATAGCAACCTTTCTTAAAAAATTCCCCATATATGAAATAAAAATCCCATCCACAGTTCTAGAAAAGATAACAACAACCCCTCCAGTGGGGAAATCAGACACCAGATGGTTCTATGATATCCTTACCGGCAACAACAACCTATCAAAAAAAACACATATGCTCAGCTGGGAAAAAGAGCTGGGGGAGGCTATACCAACTGATATATGGGAAAAAGTGTATAAAACGGCCTGTGGCTCCACTCGGGGACTGGGTATCCTGGAAACACAGCTGAAAATAAATCGAAGATGGTACTTTACTCCGTGTTTGACAGCTGCTAGATTTTCACACAGCAACAACAAATGCTGGAGAGAGTGCGGTGAAAAAGGCTCACTCACCCACATATTCTGCAATTGCCCAAAACTGAGAAACTTTTGGGAGCCTATCCTGAGCCTCCTAGACACAGTTTTAAATATCCACATAAAAAGGAAAGCGAAACTGGTCTTATTATTGATAGGAGTGAGCGAATACCCACCCAGAGCCAGATACCTGTTGGCCCACGCCCTGATGACAGCAAAATCCCTCGTAGCCAGACGATGGAGGAACCCCTCTCCTCCCACAATAGAAGAATTCAAAGACCGTATGGCTGAACAACGTATATTCGAGAAATGGATGGCGCTAAGAGATAATGCTATGGAGAAATATAAAGAGACCTGGGGACTATGGAAGTAACTTAAAGGAGTCCTATCTGCAATGCCAAATGTTTATTAAGTGTTTATTTTGTCAACACTACAGTTATACCGATGTTACAAAATGAATGATTGCTGTTATAAAAAAAAACAAAAACGGGAGATATCCAACAGATGACAAGTAGCTTAACTATGATTCAACATAATAGTTGACTTAAGATATAATTGCATGCCTTGTAAAAAAAAATGCGATTATACTCTGTCTGTTATCCCAAATAAAGATCACATATTCAAAAAAAAGTCTACCTTTTGGGCGTCGATGTCTAGAGCAAAAAACAGTAAGCATTGTATGGCTCACAGAGCAGTGTACAGTGTGTACATAGGGTGTATGGCTCACACAGAAGTGTACAGTGTGTACATAGGGTGTATGGCTCACAGAGCAGTGTACAGTGTGTACATAGGGTGTATGGCTCACACAGCAGTGTACAGTGTGTACATAGGGTGTATGGCTCACACAGCAGTGTACAGTGTGTACACAGGGTGTATGGCTCACAGAGCAGTGTACAGTGTGTACATGGGGTGTATGGCTCACAGAGCAGTGTACAGTGTGTACATAGGGTGTATGGCTCACAGAGCAGTGTACAGTGTGTACACAGGGTGTATGGCTCACACAGCAGTGCACAGTGTGTACACAGGGTGTATGGCTCACACAGCAGTGCACAGTCTGTACACGGGGTGTATGGCTCACAGAGCAGTGTACAGTGTATACATGGGGTGTATGGCTCACAGAGCAGTGTACAGTGTGTACATAGGGTGTATGGCTCACAGAGCAGTGTACAGTGTGTACACAGGGTGTATGGCTCACAGAGCAGTGTACAGTGGGTACACAGGGTGTATGGCTCACACAGCAGTGCACAGTGTGTACACGGGGTGCATGGCTCACACAGCAGTGCACAGTGTGTACATGGAGTGTATGGCTCACAGAGCAGTGTACAGTGTGTACACGGGGTGTATGTCTCACAGAGCAGTGTACAGTGTGTACACAGGGTGTATGGCTCACACAGCAGTGCACAGTGTGTACATGGGGTGTATGGCTCACAGAGCAGTGTACAGTGTGTACGCGGGGTGTATGGCTCACAGAGCAGTGTACAGTGTGTACACGGGGTGTATGGCTCACAGAGCAGTGTACAGTGAGTACACGGGGTGTATGGCTCACACAGCAGTGCACAGTGTGTACACAGGGTGTATGGCTCACACAGCAGTGCACAGTGTGTACATGGGGTGTATGGCTCACACAGCAGTGCACAGTGTGTACATGGGGTGTATGGCTCACAGAGCAGTGTACAGTGTGTACATAGAGTGTATGGCTCACAGAGCAATGTACAGTGTGTACATAGGGTGTATGACTCACCGAGCAGTGTACAGTGTGTACATAGGGTGTATGGCTCATACAGCAGTGTACAGTGTGTAAACAGGGTGTATGGCTTACAGAGCAGTGTACAGTGTGTACACAGGGTGCATGCACAGAGATGTTGCCTCAAAACAGCATCATAAACTAAGTTCTGGTGCTGTTCGAGGAGGGGATGGGGCATCGGGATGTATTTTTAATACTCGCCCACTCCTCCATTCCCGCGGTGTCCGCCAGTGAAGTCTGCATGTGGTCTAAAAATCTGACTAACTTCAGACTGCTGGATCCCTTTAATTACATAGATGTGATAAGGGAGTCGGAGGTCACAAAGAAGAGGGCGGCATGCAGTTAGCAACCGCTGCTGAAGACCGCTTGTCGCGAGCAGACATTGAGAATGTTTTCTAAATAATGAACAATTTTTACCTAAAATTGGCAGTGCAACAGACCGATATAGATAATTACACACAAAGGCCTTCATGATTTACTGGATATTTTCCAATGCTGTAATTATTATTATCTTTACCAAGTTCAAACTTACACCATTTAATAATGATAATATTGCTTCCCTATTTAGTATGCAGTGTAGAAATGATAACATGTATTGACTTTGTGTATATTTCAAGTATTCTGACCAGCAAGGTTGTGGATACTACTAAAGAGGGCTGTGGATCTCATGATAGTCTGGGCCATGTATGGTATTTTTCATGATTGGGATGTAAGGGTGAAGTCAGACAAACGTTTTTTGCACGCGGCTACGTGCGCAAAAAAAGTGCGTCTGATAGAACCATTGGTTTCCTATGATATATTCACATGTCCTTTTACAAGCGCAAAATCTTTGCAACTACAAAAGATAGGACATGCATGCAGTGTCAAGGTCTGTGCTGCGCATAAAGATTCCCCGCAGGGAGTGCCCTCATCACTGAACACTATGACAGCACTGTCACAGTGTTCAGTGACAAGGGGACTCCCTGTGGCATGAAGGAATCCCCTGCCACACCTGTCACAGCCGGTCCCATTGAAAGCAATGGGCTGCAGGCAACCCCTGCAGTGATTTTTCGGAGAAGGGCTTGAAATATAAGCCCTTCCCTGACAATCATCCCTAGTTTGTGTAAAAAAAAAAATATATATATATATATACTCACCTCTCCGCCGCTGTCTGGACTCCAGCGCATCTTGTTGCTTTGCTCCCCGTCACGTTTCTAAAGTTCTTTCAGCAGGTGAGTATTTAAAAATCCCCGCCTCCTGAAAGGGCTGCCTCTGATTGGCTGAGCGGTCAGCCAATCACAGGCAGCGCTCAGTCATTCAATGAATTGAATATGTGCAAAAAAAATGCTCGTCTGACTGAGCCCTTAGAGAAACAAAGTGATCTTCTAGATATGATGTACTTTTGTTAGCCATTAAAAGGTATCATATCTACAAGATTACTTGATTTCTCTTGCTGGGAACAATCACAGTTTGCTCTACTGGCTAATAGAGATGAGCGAACCTACTCGGCCACGCCTCTTTTTCGCCCGAGCGCCGCGATTTTCAAGTACTTCCGTACTCGGGCGAAAAGAATCGTGGGGCGCCGTGGATGAGTGGGGGGGAGAGGGAGAGAGAGAGGGCTCCCCCCCTGTTCCCCGCTGCTACCCCCCCGCTCCGCCACGCCGCCACCCGGCGCCCCCCGAATCTTTTCACCCGAGTACGGAAGTACTCGAAAATCGCGGTGCTCGATCGAGTAATTACTCGAAACGAGTAGGTTCGCTCATCTCTACTGGCTAACACTTGATTGGAATTTTTTTATCTAGTTTTTGTGGAAATCTTAGTGGGCGACTGAAAAGTTGAGTTTTAGCTGAGATTTCTGCATATCTACAGCATATTACCTCTGCTGTAGTTTATGGCCTGTATTTATGTATATGACTCCAATGATAATACAGATGTAGCAAATCTCAAATGTGTCAGAATTGACAGCGGCATTTAAAGGGTTAACAGCTGACGCCTGCACTGTATAGAGGGAGATAGCAGCGCTATTTCCCTCCATACACGTCCTGCAACGGCAAGACGTAAAAACACTATAGGGCCATCACTAAGGGGTTAAAATTGCTGTCCTGTTAACACCCCCCACCCCCTTCCCGCTCTCTGCCTCACTTCTTGAACATGCTGTCCAAGTTATAGAGCAGGAGGAGTAGAGCAGACTGATATATAGTGTTATGGGAAAAGATTCAGTAGAACTTGTACTTTATTCATTTATATCCCTATGCATTCTGAGCAGAGTCCAGTGGGTGGAGCTATCAGTGATTGATAGGCTAGCCTGTATGTACAGTCATATACAGATAGCTCCACCCACTGGACTTCTAAGTTCAGAATGTGTAGGGATATACGTAAATAAAACACAAGTTCTACTGAATCTTTCCCCATAAACTATATATCAGTCCGCTCAGCTGCTCCTGCTCTATAACCATGTTTGCCGCAGTTCAAGCTGACAGATTCTCTTTAGGCCGCCTGCAGATGGCCGGGTCGGATCCCGCTGCGAGTATTCAGAGACCTGCGGCTTACCCGCTCCCAGCATCTTCCATCTCTGCTATGCTCTGGCTGCCGGCCAGCCGGTGCATGCGCAGAGTGGAGCCGGCCCGTCACTACTGACGTTTCTGTGGAGAGGCCCACACAGAAATAGAACATGCGGCGATTTGTTTTCACACAGACAGTGCCCCCCCCCCCCAGTGATAATAGTGACCGCCCCAGCGGCCCCAGCAATAATGCTGACATCCCACATTGGCCCCCAGTATAATAGTGACCCCCACCCCCTAGCGGTAATAGTGACAACCCCCAGAGTGGCCTCCCAGCAGTAATAATAGTGAGACCCCCCCAGAGTGACCCTCCAGCAGTAATTACAGTGAGACCCCCCAGGGCGGCCCCCCAGCAATAATAGTGACACCCCCCAGAGCGGCTCCCTCAGCAGTAATGATAGTGACACCCCCCCAACAGTAATATTAGTGACACCCCCCCAGAGCGCCCCCCCTAGCAGTAATAATAGCGACACCCCCCCCCCCCCAGAGTGGCCCAGCAGCAGTAATAATAGTGACACCCACCAGCAGTAATAATAGTGACACCACCCAGTGGCCCCCCAGCAGTAATAATAGTGACACCCGCCAGCAGTAATATTAGTGACACCACCAGCGGCCCCCCAGCAGTAATAATAGTGACACCTGCCAGCAGTAATAATAGTGACACCACCCAGTGGCCCCCCCAGCAGTAATAATAGTGACACCCCGCAGCAGTAATTATAGTGACACCCCCTAGCGGCCCCCTAACAGCAGTAATTATAGTGACCCCCACCCAGCGGCCCTCCGAGCAGTAATAATACTGACACCCCCCCAGCGGCCCTCAAGCGGTAATAATAGTGACACCCCCTAGCAGTAATTATAGTGACACCCCCCAGTGGCCCCCCAGCAGTAATAGCGACACCCCCAGCAGCCCCCCAGCAGTAATAATAGTGATAGCCCCCAAGCGGTAATAATAGTGACACCCCTAGCAGTAATTATAGTGTCACCCCCCAGCAGCCCCCCAACAGCAGTAATAATAGTGACACCCCCCAGCGGCCTCCCAGTAGTAATAATAGTGACACCCCCCAGCAGTAATAATAGTGACACCCACAGCAGTAATTATAGTCACACCCCCCAGCAGTAATAATAGTGACACCCCCCAGCAGCCCCCAGCAGTAATAACGCTCCCCCCACTGAGACCCACATACTAACCCCTCCTCCTCGTGGAAGCGCAGCTCCTCTTCTGCCTGATCACTGGTGCACACTGACTTCAGTGTGCTGCCGGACGCATATTAACTTTTTTCTTCCCCACTTCTGCCCTAATCAGCAATTCCAGCAACCGGATTGGTTGTTTGATAAAATCAATCAACCCAAACAACCAATCAGGTTGCTGGAATTGTTAATTAGGGCAGAAGTGGTGAAGAAAAAGTTAATATGCCTCCTCCCCTGCTCTCGCAGAACCAGATAGGGGACTTCGGGGAAGGGGGGAGGAGGATCCCGGCTGCACACTGACGTCACAGTTCGCGCTGGGATCAGTGCAGATAGCAGCGCTGCTGAGTGAATGCCAGCAGGGGAGCTGCGGCCCCTGCCGGCATTCACTAATGTGGTGAGCGGCCGATGGTGACGCGTGCCAGCAGGGAGGGCTCTGCATGCCATCTCTGGCACACATGCCATAGGTTCACCCCACTGTTTTAGAATCATAGAATGGTAGAGTTGGAAGGGACCTCCAGGGTCATCTGGTCCAACCCCCCTGCTCAATGCAGGATCACCGAATCATCCCAGAAAGTTGTCTGTCCAGCCTTTGTTTGAACACTTCCATTGAAGGAGAACTCACCACCTCCCGTGGTAACCTGTTCCACTCATTGATCACCCTCACTGTCAGAAAGTTTTTTCTAATATCTAATCTGTGTCTCCTCCCTTTCAGTTTCATCCAATTGCTTCTAGTCTTTCCTTGTGCAAATGAGAATAGGGCTGATCCCTCTGCACTGTGACAGCCCTTCAGATATTTGTAGACAGCTATTAAGTGTCCTCTCAGCCTTCTTTTTAGCAAGCTAAACATTCCCTGATCCTTTAACTGTTCCTCATAAGTAGAGATGAGCGAACGTACTCGGATAGGCACTACTCGTCCGAGTAATGTGCCTTATCCGAGTACCGCTGTGCTCGTGCTCAAAGATTCGGGACGCGCTGCGGAGCGGGGAGCTGCAGGGGAGAGCGGGGAGGAACGGAGGGGAGATCTTTCTCTCCTTCTCTCCCGGCCGCTCTGCCCCGCTCCGACTCACCTGTCAGCAGCGGAGCGCCCCGAATCTTTGAGCACGAGTACAGCGGTACTCGGATAAGGCACATTACTCGGACGAGTAGTGCCTATCCGAGTACGTTCGCTCATCTCTACTCATAAGACATGATTTGCAGACCGCTCACCATCTTGGTAACTCTTCTCTGAACTTGCTCCAGTTTGTCTATGTCTTTTTTAAAGTGGGGTGCCCAGAACTGGACACAGTATTCCAGATGAGGTCTGACTAAGGAAGAGTAGAGAGGAATAATGATGTCACGTGATCTAGACTCTATGCTTCTCTTAATACATCCCACAATTATGTATGCCTTTTTGGCTGCAGCATCACATTGTTGACTCATGTTCAGTCTATGATCTATTAGTATACCCAAGTCTTTCTCACATGTGCTGCTGCTTAGCCCAATTCCTTCCATTCTATATGTGCTTTCTTCATTTTTCCTGCCCATATGAAGGACTTTGCATTTCTCCTTGTCAAATACCATTCTGTTAGTCACTGCCCACTGTGCAAGCTTTTCTAGATCTTTGTAAATACTCTCTCTTCCCGTGTTAGCTATCCCTCCTAGCTTTGTGTCATCGGCAAATTTGGTCAGTTTCCCATTCATTCCCTCCTCCAGATCATTTATAAAAATGTTGAACAACACTGGGCCTAGGAAAGAGCCTTGTGGCACCCCACTTAATACATTCTTCCACTTGGATGTGCAGCCATTTATGACTACTATTTGAGTTGTGAATCCACCTAACAGTTACCTTGCCGATCCCATATTTGGTCATTTTTTTCAATAAGCATGGTATGAGATACTTTGTCAAATGTTTTACTAAAGTCAAGATATACTATATCCACCGCATTTCCCTGATCAACCCAGTCGGTGATTCTGTTATAGAAGGAAATTAGATTCGTCTGGCATGACTTGTTTGTTACAAACCCATGCTGGCTCTGGTTAATTACTCCATTTTCATCCAAGCACTTGCATACATGCTGTTAAATAATTTGTTTAAAGATCTTTCCTGGTATAGAAGTCAGACTCACAGGCCTGTAGTTTCCTGGATCCACCTTCTTCCCTTTTTTGAAGATAGGGACAACATTTACCCTTTTCCAATCTTCTGAGATTTCTCCTGTTCTCCAGGAATTTTTCAAAGATTATGGCGAGGGGTTCAGCAATTACCTCCGCTGCTTCGTTTAGTATCCTAGGATGTAATTTATTTGGACCTTGAGACTTAAATTCATTTAAGTAAGCTAAGTGTTCCCACACCATCTCTCTGCTTAGAGATAGCCTGCATTCTTTTATTCCCCCAATAGCACAGGGAAGATCAGTTGATGTTCCATCGACTTTCTGAGAGAAAACAGATACAAAATTAAAAGTTCGGCCTTCTCAACATAATTTTTAATTAATTCAGCATTTTCATCTTGTAAGCATCCAATAGCATCTTTGGCTTTTCTTTTGCTTTTGACATACCCCCAAAATCCTTTTTTTTTTTGCTTTTGGCCTCCGTTACAAGCCTCAATACATTAATAGCTTTAGCTTTTCTGACACTTGCCCTACAGTTTCTGCAGATTGCATTATATTCTTCTTTAGATATTCCCCCCTCTTTCCATTTGATAAACATATTTTTCTGCTTTTTTAACATGTGTGCAAGTTCTGTGTTCATCCTTCATTGTCTCTTTAAATGCTTCCCATTCTTCCTTCTTTTAGGGATTGTTAACGATTGTGCTTTGAGAAGATCATTTCACAAAATTTTCCAACCTTATTGGACATTTCTGTCTAGTCATGGACACAACATAAAACATCTGAAAGTTATTATACTAAGGCCTCTTTCACACGGGAACAGCGATTTTTGGCTGGCCGTGTCATGGCCACAGCGGGACTGAAAATCGCGTGAACGAGAGGCAGCCGTGACCAAGTCACGGATACATCTCCCGTTTATGTGCCTGTTCAGACGCTTCAGTGCAGCATGTATTCTCCGCACCCGGAATGCCGTTGGGTGAAGGGAGAGAGTTTAGCTCTGCTAAACTCCCTCCCCCTCTCCACCTCCTCTCTTTGCCATCAGCCAGCAAGGGGCAGAGAGAGGGAAGGGGGAGGGAATTAAGCAGAGAAGCTGCTAAACTCCCTCCCACCTCCCTTTTTCGACAGCTCCCATAAGCTCCCACAGGAGACTATGGGACCGGCCGCCGTACTCCGACCGGAAAATAGTGAGTGAGGAGACTCAAATTTACTTTTAATTGCCAGTCATTATTACAAGGCTTGTATAAAGAGTCTAACTTTGAATTGAGGGAATGCTGCCTTCCAATAGGTGGCACCGTGGAGGTATTATTCCATCTCCCTTATTTGCATATTACCCAGAGGAGCATGAATGACCTTTTCAGTCACCTCACTCACCGTCTAGGTGCTCTCCCTAAGGAGAAAAGATAGCGTTTCTGACCCCAGTCTGAATAATACAAATGTATGGCCTAAATGTATGCAACTGTATGTTTGTGCATTATACATCCATTATACCTAGCATTGATGCTCTTCATAATATATGCTGTGCTGTAGAGAGAGATCTCCCCTCTGTTCCTCCCCGCTCTCCCCTGCCGCTCCCCGCCCGCCGCTGGCAGCCGAATCTTTTCTTCCAAGCGGGCAGGCACTCGCTAAGGGCAATGCTCGATCGAGTAATTGCCCTTATCGAGTATGCTCGCTCATCTCTATTAGAAATACATGTATGCTTTCTTTCGATGCCGAACCGGCCATAGGTTATGTGTGGTATTGCAGCTCAGCCCTTTTGAAGTGAATAGTACCTAATAGTGATACCAGGCACTTCACGTATAGAGACATTGGGAAACGCAAGTAGCAAAAAGAAGGCAGTTTGTTAATGCATTTGCCCCAATAATTGTCATACTTCCCAACTCCTTGCATTATTTTTGTGACATAAAATAATGTGCTTGAAAAGTGGATGGAACTTCAATGTCACCCCAAATCGGTAATCAAACTTTTATAAATAACTGATGGAAAACAGCTTGAGGTTCATCCACAGGGCATTCACTGTTGATAAATCTGTTGCACTACGGGAGAGGCTAATGCAGGATTAAGAAATCTCTCCCATTGATTGTCTTTGTACCAATACCAGCTGTATCTCCCAAACAGTCATCCACATCACAATACATTCCGTTCTATTGCTTTTGGCTACTTTTTGTTAGCGGATAAAGAAGGGGTTGCAGATCAAGGAGAAGCAGCACAGCACGGGGACACAACCGAACATCATTTTTCATGTCAATACAGGTTTTTGTTGCTGCATCTAGCAGGCGAGCAGTGGAGGGTTAAAAATGAAAAATACATTTTGTTTGCTAAAATTCGTCTGTTTTTTGTAGCAAGGTAGGACAATAGTAGAAGCTGCTCGCGGCCGGCTTCATGCACAGCTTCATGACACTGATTCCCCAGTTTGATGCAGCAGCGATTTTCTGGATGTTTTCTGTAGGTCAGTATGAGTCATGAAGTGCTCTACAAACACTGCAGTTTTTGTAGCGGCGTTCTTTACTCACTTTTTGCTGCATTTTCCGAGTTTGTGACGTTGTTTCAAAATGACAGTCTGCTCTGGGTGCAGCATTTTCCCTGGCGTTTTCTCGAATTTTATCTATAGGTAAAAAAAATGCCAAATTAAAAATGCATGTGTGACTAAAGAAATGCTGCGAAAAAGCACCGGTAAAACCCAGCAGGCATCAGCCAAAAACGCATGCAGATTCTTTGCCTTTTTTTTCACATAAGAACTGCCAGAAATCAAAGAATTTGTGAAGGAAACCTAAAAGGAAAAACGTGGTCCTGTGTTACAGGGACCATTCACATGGGACAGAATTGTCTGCTGGACACGGCACAGATCCGGATTTTGTCAATTAATGCGGATTGTGTCGCATATTTAACTGCGGACTGCGCTCAGTGGAACTTATTGTGTTTTTTTTTTTCTATAGACTTAAAGGGGTTGTCCCGCGGCAGCAAGTGGGGGTATACACTTCTGTATGGCCATGTTAATGCACTTTGTAATGTACATTGTGCATTAATTATGAGCCATACAGAAGTTATCAGAAGTTATTCACTTACCTGCTCCGTTGCTAGCGTCCCCGTCTCCATGGTGCCGTCTAATTTCAGCGTCTAATCTCCCGATTAGACGCGCTTGCGCAGTCCGGTCTTCTCCCTTCTGAATGGGGCCGCACGTGCTGGAGAGCTGCTCCTCGTAGCTCCGCCCCGTCACGTGTGCCGATTCCAGCCAATCAGGAGGCTGGAATCGGCAATGGAACGCACAGAGCCCACGGTGCACCATGGGAGAAGACCTGCGGTCCACCGTGGGTGAAGATCCCGGCGGCCATCTTCGCAAGGTAAGTAAGAAGTCACCGGAGCGCGGGGATTCGGGTAAGTACTATGCGTTTTTTTTTTTTAAACCCCTGCATCGGGTTTGTCTCGCGCCGAACGGGGGGGCTATTGAAAAAAAAACAACCCGTTTCGGCGCGGGACAACCCCTTTAATTGCAGAATTACATCTCCTGTATGTTAGAAATCCGCAACAATTCTGCAAGATGTCCTTAGTTCTGCGGCAGAAAACTTTTTCGCTGCGGGAATTTAATCTTGTGGTTTTTAGATAAAGATGTGCAGATTTTAGCAGGTGCAGAATTCAAGACCCCGAGGAATAACACTGTGACACAGCTTTAATGACAATTTGCTTGTAGCTTTCCATACAAAGAGAAAAAGATTTCTAAAGGACCTTTAAGCTTTCCTGGCACGTTCTGCGTCAGCTAAAAATCGCATTTCCCATGACAAAAACCAGTTTATATCACCTGCTGTGAGAGCTCCGTGTTGTGTCTTTCCTCCGTTATTTCTCCATACATTATCCAATCAGTGCTAACAGTGGCAGACTATACAAACACTCTATGGACAGAGAGAAAGGTTATATCTAGCGGTCAATTGATATATTTCCAGGAGGCATAACAGAGGAACAGTACAATGTAGAGTTCTGAGAAAAGGCAGAGCTATCAAGACCGGATGGGTCTTCCCATGCAATCGTACCGAGCCAGAAGCCTTGCTGAGAGATCCCTATTAAAAGTAACTTTCTAGTTAGCAGAAGTCACACATCATGGCTTCTAGTTTGGTACAGGTCCTTAGAAGAGAAACCGACCAACTTTTGACCGTCGCCTGCAACAACATTTAAAAAACATATTGACAGCGAAAACGTGCAGAGAAGAACTTTAGATACACTATAAATCGGTAGAATGTTGGTTTTAATGTACACCATGGCAGAAATGGAGCACTATTTTAATTGGTAATTGCTTTCTTCAGTGGTTTCCTCTCCCGCTCTCTAGGTACCAAGGGTATGCTTGAAAACAGAATTTAATTACAAATGTTCCTTTAAATGTGAAATGTTTACACCAAGAGAAATTCAAGATGCAATTTGCTTTCTTTCAAGGTAATAATAGAAGGGAATCATCACAAAATGTGGCGTCTTAAAGGGGTTGTCCCGCGCCGAAACGTTTTTTTTTTTTTTTTTTTTACCCCCCCCCCCCCCCCCCGTTCGGCGCGAGACAACCCCGATGCAGGGGTTAAAAAAACAAACCGCTCAGCGCTTACCTGAATCCCGGCGGTCCGGCGTCTTCATACTTACCTGCTGAAGATGGCCGCCGGGGTCTGCTTCCTCCGTGGACCGCAGCTCTTCTGTGCAGTCCATTGCCGATTCCAGCCTCCTGATTGGCTGGAATCGGCACGTGACGGGGCGGAGCTACACTGAGCCGGCATTCTGCACGAGCGGCTCCATTGAAGAGAGCAGAAGACCTGGACTGCGCAAGCGCGGCTAATTTGGCCATCGGAGGGCGAAAATTAGTCGGCTCCATGGGAACGAGGACGCCAGCAACGGAGCAGGTAAGTGAATAACTTTTTATAACTTCTGTATGGCTCATAATTAATGCACAATGTACATTACAAAGTGCATTAATATGGCCATACAGAAGTGTATAGACCCACTTGCTGCCGCGGGACAACCCCTTTAATGCTTTCCTGTGACCACCATGATGACTTCTTTCAGCCATGAATCCATAGTGCTGCTGGAAAACAACAGTGCTCTCAAGGACCATGACCCCAACAGTAACAGTGACCTAGACGATAATAGTGCTGTATGCAGTAAAGGTTCCCGTTTGTGCTTCATACAGTAATAGGGCCCCCATTAAGCTCACACAGTAGTAGTGCCTCCCTTTAGACCCCATACAGTACTAATACATGCTTTGCGCTCCCCCTGCAGTAGCTTAAAGGGGTTATACACTTCTGTATGGCCATATTAATGCACTTTGTAATATACATTGTGCATTAATTATGAGCCATACAGAAGTTATCAGAAGTTATTCACTTACCTGTTCCTTTGCTAGCGTCCTCGTCTCCATGGTGCCGTCTAATTTTCAGCGTCTAATCGCCGGATTAGACGCGCTTGCGCAGTCCGGTCTTCTTCTTTTCTGAATGGGGCCGCTCATGCCGGAGAGCGGCTCCTGGTAGCTCCGCCCCGTCACGTGCCGATTCCAGCCAATCAGGAGGCTGGAATCGGCAATGGACCGCACAGAAGCCCTGCGGTCCACCGAGGGAGAAGATCCCGGCGGCCATCTTCAGCAGGTAAGTAAGAAGTCACCGGAGCGCGGGGATTCAGGTAAGCACTGTCCGGTTTTCTTTTTTAACCCCTGCATCGGGGTTGTCTCGCGCCGAACGGGGGGGCTGTTGAAAAAAAAAAAAACCCCGTTTCGGCGCGGGACAACCCCTTTAAATGTAATTGATAATAAAGTAAGGCAACTTACATAACCATGTTCCCAGTCAGACAGCTGTGAGAGGACAAAGCTTGCCCTTTATGTGACTGCCACCTGATCCTTGCTGCTGTCATTAGTCTGCCCTGTGACTCCTCTAGCTCTGATCTTAGTGCCAGGTGAGCAATATGTCCAAAGATACAGGAGGAGGCTAAGTGCAGAGATCACATACTGACTGCGCTACCGGCCTCCTCTTTGCCCACTGCACACCGGGCCTGGGAATAATAACTGCATTTATTGACTAGTTAGTTTCTAAGGAATTTAGCCAATAGAGTGAACGTCCAAAAAGTGCCCCAACATCAGTGATGACAACGTTAATAAGATCAATGCAATTAAAAACGTTTTTTTATCAGTTACATTATTATGTTGATCTTCAAGACATCAAAATCGTAATGCATGCCCCAGCTGCTGCAGAGCAGCGTAATTTGTCCTAGTGCCTAGGGCAGCATAAGCTGATACAACAGCCCTGCCTGGCAGCTGCACTACAAGCAAATTGGGGGTCAGTGGATGGGACCTCTGTGCCAAGTGCAGGGTGCCTCCAATTATGAAGCTGCACAAGGATTGGAATCAATCAGAAGAGGGACCCGCCGTGGTTTAGGGACCTAGTTTCAACTGCGACCCCTGCGACCTCTATAGCTATACTACTGCTTGGTTAATTCTTCACTAAGCCTACATTACAACCTACAAGATGCCAAGCACTATAACATATACCAGTGCTAAATGTTAGCAACCTAATTCAGACATATTTAATGACTTTTGGTAATGTCCACAAACACTTTGGAATACATTAGTGGCCACCTATTGAATACATTTAATATATCCTTTCAATTAACACCCAAATCGAGAACATTTAATATTCTTGCTGACTCTGATAAAACTAGACTTGCTAGAAAAACTGATATGTA
>NC_089841.1:264978643-264996249 GCF_035609145.1 Eleutherodactylus coqui | reverse complement strand
GGGTCACTGCCGGGAGGGGGCTCCTAGTCTGCTCATTACTCATCATGATGGGGGACTCATACCCACAATACATCAGCGGGTCACTGAAGGGAGAGGGCTCCTAGTTTGCTCATTACTCACCACAAAGGGGAACTCCCACCCACAATACACCAGCGGGTCACCGCCAGGAGGGGGCTCCTAGTCTGCTTATTACTCACTATGATACGGGACTCATACCCACAATACATTCAGCGGGTCACCGCCGGGAGGGGGCTCCTAGTCTGCTAATTACGCACCATGATGGAGGACTCATACCCACAAAACATTAGCGGGTCACTGCCGGGAGGGGGCTCCTAGTCTGCTCATGACCCACCATGATGGGGAACTCCCACCCACAATACATCAGCGGGTCACTGCCGGGAGGGGGCTCCTAGTCTGCTCATTACTCACCATGATGGGGAACTCCCACCCACAATACATCAGCGGGTCACCGCCAGGAGGGGGCTCCTAGTCTGCTCATGACCCACCATGATGGGGAACTCCCACCCACAATACATCAGCGGGTCACTGCCGGGAGGGGGCTCCTAGTCTGCTCATGACCCACCATGATGGGGAACTCTCACCCACAATACATCAGCGGGTCACCGCCAGGAGGGGGCTCCTAGTCTGCTCATTAAGTACCATGATGGAGGACTTATACCCACAATACATCAGCGGGTCACTGCCGGGAGGGGGCTCCTAGTCTGCTCATTACTCACAATAGGGAACTCCCACCCACAATACATCAGCGGGTCACTGCCGAGAGGGGGCTCCTAGTCTGCTCATTACGTACCATTATGGAGGACTTATACCCACAATAAATCAGCGTGTCACCGCCGGGAAGGGGCTCCTAGTCTGCTCATTACTCACCACAAAGGGGAACTCCCACCTACAATACACCAGCGGGTCACCGCCAGGAGGGGGCTCCTAGTCTGCTCATTACTCACCATGATGGGGAACTCATACGCACAATACATCAGCGGGTCACCGCCGGGAGGGGGCTCCTAGTCTGCTCATTACGCACCATGATGGAGGACTCATACCCACAATACATCAGCGGGTCACCGCCAGGAGGGGGCTCCTAGTCTGCTCATTACTCACCACAATAGGGAACTCCCACCCACAATACACCAGCAGGTCACTGCCGGGAGGGGGCTCCTAGTCTGCTCATTACTCATCATGATGGGGAACTCCCACCCACAATACACTGCTGGGAGGGGGCTCCTAGTCTGCTCATTACTCATCATGATGGAGGACTCACACCCACAATACATCAGCGGGTCTCCGCTGGGAGGGGGCTCCTAGTCTTCTCATTACGTACCATGATGGAGGACTCATACCCACAATACATCAGCGGGTCACTGAAGGGAGAGGGCTCCTAGTCTGCTCATTACTCACCATGATGGGGAACTCCCACCCACAATACACCAGCGGGTCACCGCCGGGAGGGGGCTCCTAGTCTGCTCATTACTCACCACAAAGGGGAACTCCCACCCACAATACATCAGCGGGTCACCGCCAGGAGGGGGCTCCTAGTCTGCTCATTACTCACCACAATAGGGAACTCCCACCCACAATACACCAGCAGGTCACTGCCGGGAGGGGGCTCCTAGTCTGCTCATTACTCATCATGATGGGGAACTCCCACCCACAATACACTGCTGGGAGGGGGCTCCTAGTCTGCTCATTACTCATCATGATGGAGGACTCACACCCACAATACATCAGCGGGTCTCCGCCGGGAGGGGGCTCCTAGTCTTCTCATTACGTACCATGATGGAGGACTCATACCCACAATACATCAGCGGGTCACTGAAGGGAGAGGGCTCCTAGTCTGCTCATTACTCACCATGATGGGGAACTCCCACCCACAATACACCAGCGGGTCACCGCCGGGAGGGGGCTCCTAGTCTGCTCATTACTCACCACAAAGGGGAACTCCCACCCACAATACATCAGCGGGTCACCGCCAGGAGGGGGCTCCTAGTCTGCTCATTACGCACCATGATGGAGGACTTATACCCACAATACATCAGCGGGTCACTGCCGGGAGGGGGCTCCTAGTCTGCTCATTACTCACCACAATAGGGAACTCCCACCCACAATACATCAGCGGGTCACCGCCAGGAGGGGGCTCCTAGTCTGCTCATTACTCACCCCAAAGGGGAACTCCCACCCACAATACATCAGCGGGTCACTGCTGGGAGGGGGCTCCTAGTCTGCTCACTACTCAGCACGATTGGGAACTCCCACCCACAATACATAGATGCCCCACGCACGTGGGTAAATATTGCTCAGTCACACCGCATGTAACCTGTTGGCATGTAGCAGCGACCCCAGACAGTAAACAAGGACCAGCTTGTGTAAGGAGCTTGCACTCTAAAATCCCATAAGCACTACAGCAAATTACCCTATTGTAGAGTTTCTAATGGAAATCTTGGTTTTTGCAGGTAATCGTTCCTATTTCTAGTATTCTCGTGCTACATCTATCGTTGTAAAGACATACTGATGGCTCTTCCATAGACATCACACAAGAGTTGCAAGTTGTGGCATAGGGGAGCGGGGTGAACCCATGGGATCCATTGTGACACATCACTGTAGCCAGTCAATGAAAATGTAGAACTAGTAGATCGCGGATTATCAAATTTTGCATGCAGGCTCCGGGGAGAAGGGAAACCAGTTAGACCTGAACTAATGCTCAACACGGCCGTCACGCTGGTGACATGGAGTAACAGGTACCCCCTCCACTGCAATCTGGATCACTGACTGCCTAACAGGTTCCACGCTCGGAGACCCCCAACCACACACTGTTGTCTAACAATGCAGAACTAGGATTTTCTGGGTGATGTGAAGGCTTCCATTACTGGGTGTCAGTGCCCTAGACAACTGCAAGCTGACTGAGCAACAAGTATCAGACCCCGTGCCCCCCCCCCCCCCAATCCTTCAAAAAAAGTGCAATTCTGATGTTATGGTTGTTTTTTGACTATATTCACCGTGCGGGATAACTAACGTGTTGCATTGATGGATTAGATTGTTATGGACACAAAAAGACCAAATAGACTTTTGGTTTGTTTTAGTTTTTTTCTTTTTTTTTTAGAGGGCATGAACTTGCGATCGTTTGATGGCTCCTGCATTAAAACACAATGCCATGATATTACATCATACTGTGTTCTGACAGGTAATCCGCAATGGCACTCCTGGGGGCTGTCAGAAGGCCCCTGGCTGTCATGGCAACCGAATGGCAACTGGGACATTTAAATGCCACTGTCAGAATGCACAGCGGCAATTAAAGGTTTAAATAAGCGCAATCAGCCAGTACAGCATTGCATGGAGTAGGGTCGGCCCAAACCTCCAGTGTGTAACTGTATGTCGTGTAGCGTTAGGGGGTTCAAGAACCCAGCGCGGGACCCCCAAACCACAGACCTGTTATTCCACCTGCACCTAATAGGGAGATTTAGAGCCGCTCACGTCACCTGTCCTTAAACAGGACCATTCCGTCTGCTGCGGTCCTCACTCCTGCTAGGTCTGCCCTCGCTGGATTATTCCGCCATCTCGTAAATCACCGGCGCTGTCACACTCCTCGCCTGTGATGGCTTCCTCTGGGCCTCCTATATTTCATGTGGGCGACAGCTAATACATTCCCTGCATCGCTGCTCCGTACTCAAACTCACGGCAGCCCGACTATTAATGGCTTTCTGAAGGGAAGTAATCATTGGCGGAGACTCCCTCCGGTGGCTCTGCATCAGCTCTCCGCAGTCTCCGGCTCCGAGCCTTACTCAACGCCGCTTCATTAGGTAACGCTTCAAGAGTAAAAGACTGCAGGGAAGGAGAGCGAGAGCGCACGTCTGACCGGTCCCCTCACAAGACAGTATGGTCCCAACGGCTCCTGTTCCCGTACTACCCACCAGTACTGACACATCCCCTGACCGGTCCCCTCACAGGACAGTATGGTCCCAGCGGCCCCCAGTCCCCACACTACCCACCAGTACTGACACTTCTATACAGCACTTATCCCCTGACCGGTCCCCTCATAGGACAGTATGGTCCCAGCGGCCCCCAGTCCCTGCACTACCCACCATACTGACACTTCTATACAGCACTTATCCCCTGACCGGTCCCCTCATAGGACAGTATGGTCCCAGTGGCCCCCAGTCCCCGCACTACCCACCAGTACTGACACTTCTATACAGCACTTATCCCCTGACCGGTCCCCTCACAGGACAGTACGGTCCCAGTGGCCCCCAGTCCCTGCACTACCCACCATACTGACACTTCTGTACAGCACTTCTCCCCTGACCGATTCCCTTACAGGACAGTATGGTCCCAGCGGCCCCCAGTCCCCGCACTACCCACCATTACTGACACTTCTATACAGCACTTATCCCCTGACCGGTCCCCTCACAGGACAGTACGGTCCCAGCGGCCCCCAGTCCCTGCATTACCCACCATTACTGACACTTCTATACAGCACTTATCCCCTGACTGGTCCCCTCACAGGACAGTATGGTCCCAGCGGCCCCCAGTCCCTGCACTACCCACCATTACTGACACTTCTGTACAGCACTTATCCCCTGACCGGTCGCCTCACAGGACAGTATGGTCCCAGCGGCTCCCATGGCCGCACTACCCACCATTACTGACACTTCTATACAGCACTTATCCCCTGACCGGTCCCCTCACAGGACAGTATGGTCCCAGCGGCCCCCAGTCCCCGCAATACCCACCAGTACTGACACTTCTATACAGCACTTATCCCCTGACCGGTCGCCTCACAGGACAGTATGGTCCCAGCGGCTCCCGTGGCCGCACTACCCACCATTACTGACACTTCTATACAGCACTTATCCCCTGACCGGTTCCCTTACAGGACAGTATGGTCCCAGCGGCCCCCAGTCCCCGCACTACCCACCATTACTGACACTTCTATACAGCACTTATCCCCTGACAGGTCCCCTCACAGGACAGTATGGTCCCAGCGGCCCCCAGTCCCCGCAATACCCACCAGTACTGACACGTCTATACAGCACTTATCCCCTGACCGGTCCCCTCACAGGACAGTACGGTCCCAGTGGCCCCAAGTCCCCGCACTACCCACCAGTACTGACACATCCCCTGACAAGTTCCCTCACAGGACAGTATGGTCCCAGCGGCCCCCAGTCCCTGCACTACCCACCATTACTGACACTTCTATACAGCACTTATCCCCTGACCGGTTCCCTTACAGGACAGTATGGTCCCAGCGGCCCCCAGTCCCTGCACTACCCACCATTACTGACACTTCTGTACAGCACTTATCCCCTGACCGGTTTCCTTACAGGACAGTATGGTCCCAGCGGCCCCCAGTCCCCGCACTACCCACCATTACTGACACTTCTATACAGCACTTATCCCCTGACCGGTCCCCTCATAGGACAGTATGGTCCCAGCAGCTCCCGTCCCCGCACTATGCTACCCACCAGTATTGACACATATACGGCACTTATCCCCTGACGGGTCCCCTCACAGGACAGTATGGTCCCAGCGGCCCCCAGTCCCTGCACTACCCACCATTACTGACACTTCTATACAGCACTTATCCCCTGACCGGTCCCCTCACAGGACAGTATGGTCCCAGCAGCTCCCGTCCCCGCACTACCCACCATTACTGACACTTCTATACAGCACTTATCCCCTGACCGGTCCCCTCACAGGACAGTATGGTCCCAGCGGCCCCCAGTCCCTGCACTACCCACCATACTGACACTTCTGTACAGCACTTATCCCCTGACCGATTCCCTTACAGGACAGTATGGTCCCAGCGGCCCCCAGTCCCTGCACTACCCACCATTACTGACACTTCTATACAGCACTTATCCCCTGACCGGTCCCCTCACAGGACAGTATGGTCCCAGCGGCCCCCAGTCCCTGCATTACCCACCATTACTGACACTTCTATACAGCACTTATCCCCTGACTGGTCCCCTCACAGGACAGTATGGTCCCAGCGGCTCCCATGGCCGCACTACCCACCATTACTGACACTTCTATACAGCACTTATCCCCTGACCGGTTCCCTTACAGGACAGTATGGTCCCAGCGGCCCCCAGTCCCTGCACTACCCACCATTACTGACACTTCTGTACAGCACTTATCCCCTGACCGGTCCCCTCACAGGACAGTATGGTCCCAGCAGCTCCCGTCCCCGCACTATGCTACCCACCAGTATTGACACATATACGGCACTTATCTGCCCCCCACCGGCTTCTATCTCATCTTCTTCACAGAGCGTAACAAATCACTGGAATCGGCGGCTGACAGGTTACGGATCTGGAGACGACAACTCAGGGAAGGAAACACTTGTGGGAGGCCGGGCTCACCCCAGTGTAATTTCATCACCGCATCTCGCTTGGATACAAAAATGTGATACGGGCGGTCATGGAGGCTTCAGTACCCTGTTTTACCGCCTCTAGCTTAGATACACGATGTGATAGGCAGGAGGGGGGGGGGGGGGGGGGGCATGGAGGCTCTAGTACCCTGTACTACTCAGTCCGCAGACCAGAATGGACAGCATGTGCACAGAGAACCGACCAATCCTAGCGGATCTGTGAGCCACAAAATCTGTAGATATACCCACGGATGGCAATGGATGCCATGGGCAGCAGAACGCTGCAGCCTCTCCACTTCTAGGTAATAAGCTGCCCATCTGACTGCAGCTCTCGCAGACTACTAGGTGTGCACCAGCGGCCGCAGGACGCACAGACTCCATGTAGTTACCTAGAATATCCAGCCACTTGTCTTCTCCATCCGCATCACCTTCGGGCTGTTCTGTGGGTTCAGTCTTGGCCGATGCCTCATTGTCTACAGATTCTAGAAGCGGGAGATCGCTCAGGTCATCGTCATCCTCCCCGGTGCTGTCTATGATCTCAAACTCCTCTGTACTGTCCACAATGGAGGTCCTGTCCCTCGGCTTGCAGTCGTTCTCGGACGGCGGCGTACCGTCAGACACATCTTCATGCGCTGACGAGTCCTCCACGTGTTCTTCTGCGGAGGCCATCCCTCGCTTACAGGTGGGAGAATGAAGTCACCTGAAAGGGACCCACAACAAGTTTATCCAACGTACAAAGCTGCAAACACGTCACAATACATGTTCTTCAGAAACCAGCTTTACATAGCCAGAAATCACCAAGTAGAAAACAAAACGGATGAAAGTCCACGTGTCCAACTGTGCGTGGTCCATCAGTGCCACGAAGCAACAGCTCTGCCGCCTGTCCACTCACTGCCCCGGGAAGGACAGGAGACCCCACCAATCTAATACCCATCACCAGGCTGGGACCACTGTATGATCCCAGGTGCCACATCCGTTTCTAGAACAGAAGCAGAAGGGGAATTTCTACATTTAAAAGTCATATATGGAGATTAAATAATTTAAGAATTACCCAAACTGCTAAAATAATCTCTCTATATACGGCAGGTTCAAAAGTCTTCAGAGCTGTTCACTCTTCACATTTTGCCATGTTGTGGCCTTGTGCAAATTGAAAAAAAAACAGAAACCTGGTTTTGCCCCCATCGTTGTGCACCGAGTACCCCATAATGATGAATGAACAGACAGTAGAAATCTTTGTAAGGGTTTTAAAAATGAAAAACATTTTGCATTGACATAAGTATTCACACCCTTTGGTATGACAAAACCAAGCCATGCGGAGGACAGAACAGCCTGCAGAGCTCAGAGACAGGATTGTGTGGAGGCGCAGATCTGCAGAAGCTGCAAGAACATTTCTGCTACCCTGAAAGTTCCCAAGAGCCCAGCGGCCTCCATAATACTTACATGGAAGAACAACCAGGACTCTTCCTAGAGCCACTGACCCACCAGACTAAGGGAGAAGGGCCTCGGTAAGAGAGGTGACCAAGAGCTCAGCGGCCTCCATAATACTTATATGGAAGAACAACCAGGACTCCTCCTAGAGCCACTGACCCACCAGACTAAGGGAGAAGGGCCTCAGTAAGAGAGGTGACCAAGAGCTCAGCGGCCTCCATGATACTTATATGGAAGAACAACCAGGACTCCTCCTAGAGCCACTGACCCACCAGACTAAGGGAGAAGGGCCTCGGTAAGAGAGGTGACCAAGAGCTCAGCGGCCTCCATAATACTTACATGGAAGAACAACCAGGACTCCTCCTAGAGCCGCTGACCCACCAGACTAAGGGAGAAGGGCCTCGGTAAGAGAGGTGACCAAGAGCTCAGCGGCCTCCATGATACTTATATGGAAGAACAACCAGGACTCCTCCTAGAGCCGCTGACCCACCAGACTAAGGGAGAAGGGCCTCGGTAAGAGAGGTGACCAAGAGCTCAGCGGCCTCCATAATACTTATATGGAAGAACAACCAGGACTCCTCCTAGAGCCGCTGACCCACCAAACTAAGGGGGAGGGCCCTGTTAAAAAAGATGACCAAGAACCCAACGGTCACTCTGGCTGAGCTCTAGAGATCCTAGATGGGAGGAACTTCCAGAAGGTCAACCATCACCGCAGCCCTCCACCAATCTGAGCTTTATGGCGGAGGGGCCAGAAAGAAGCCTCCTCAGTAAGACACATGAAAGACCCCTGGAGTTACCAAAAAAGACCCTAAAGGACCCTCAGACTACGAGAAACAACATTCACTGCTCTGATGACACCAAGATGGAACTTTTTGGCCTCTAAGCATTCTGTCTGGAGGAAACCAGGTGCTATCCCTACAGGAAGCCTGGTGGTGGAGCATCATGCTGGGGGAGAGGAGGCTGGTCAGCGTTGATGGAAACCAGGCGCCACTCACCACCCGCCCAATAGCAGCCCTACAGTGGAGCATCATGCTGGTGGGCAGGGAGGTCAGTCAGGGTGGATTGAAACTAGGCGCCGCTCATCACCATCTCTACAGTGGAGCATCATGCTGGGGGGCAGGGAGGCCAGTCAGGATGGATGGAAACCAGGCGCTGCTTATCACCTGCCCAATACCATCCCTACAGCGACATCTGGTGGTGGGGCATCATGCTGAGGGGAGAGGAAGCCGGTCAGGGTGGATGGAAAGCTGAATGGAGCAAAGTACAGAGATAATGACAACCTGCTCCAGAGTGCCAAGTACCTCAGACTGGGCAGAAGGGTCACCTTCTAACAAGACAATGACCCTAAGAGCACAGCCAAGACAACACAGGAGTGGGAACAACTCTGTAAATGTCCTTGAGGGGCCCAGCCACAGCCCTGAACCCAATGGGACATCTCTGGAGAAACCCGACAATGGCTGTCCGCAGACGGCCCCCATCCAACCTGACAGAGGGCAGAAAATGCGCAAATCCAGGGGTGCAAACCTTGTGGCATCATTCCCGAGAAGACTGGCATCACTGCCAAGGGTGCTACCACTAAACACTGAGTCCAGGGGTGTGAACACGCAAGTCAATGCGAAATCTTAACTTCGCATTTCAAAAATATTTACGAGGGGATGCTGATAAGTATTGAGCCTTACCCAGAAAGAACTGAGCTGGGAAGCGGTACATTGCCGGGCGGACTTGACTATTTGTCTATATTCAACGATGCAAAAATCAACCACCTACGATTTTGAACTATTTTTTTTTCCCGGTCCAAAGTGAACATGGTGGCATCTCCGAAGACGGTCAGCGTGGAAGAGCAGAGGACCAACATCAGGTTCCTGCTTCTCCAAGGTAAAGGTGCACAGCAGATCCATGATGAAATGTCAGAAGCTTCGGGTGCCGGCGGCCCTTCATATGCAACAGATAAACGTTGGGTTGTAAACTTTAAAACTTGTCATTTTGGTGATGAAAGTGACAACCCGGTGGAGGCCGGTCGCCGTCTCCTTGCCTGCAAATGTGAAAGCCATCCATGACAGGATCATGGAGGACCGCTGCATATCTGCCAGAAGTATGGCTACATATCTGGGGATATCATGTTGGTGCCGATATCCACAACGACTCGGGAAGGAGAAGGCTTACAGCCAAGTGGATCCCGGACAGAAGAGACGTGTGGAGACAGCGGTGGCTGTTTTGGAGCATTCTGCAAGAAATGAGTCAGACTTCGTGGACAAACTGGTGAGGAGACACGGATCTACTGATCCAGAGACAAAGGAAAAGTTTAAGGCAGGGTTTCCCAAAGTGGGCTCCGCGAGAGCTTCTCAGGGGCTCTGATGGAGGGTCCAGATCCTCGCTCTACTCACCACTGTAGCAGCGGCAAACTAGTCTGTACTGAGAGAATCAGCATGCAAGACCAGCGGTCGGCATAGCAACGCAGATCAAATGAGCAGGTTCCAGTCGTATAATCCATGTTGCTATGCCAACCACAGGTCCTGCATGCAGATTTCCTCAGGCCACCACTACAAGGGTGAGTAGAGCCGGGACTAATGGCAGATTATAATAGGGGCTGAGACTCCAAGGGGGCCAACACGAGGTGGGGGGGTTACCATTACTCCTGTATGAGATTTTCAATATAATAATATGTATAATGTATATCAGTAGCCCATTTACCGTTCCTCCATTTTTATTTTTAAACGGCCCTATCCTCTTTATAACGATGGAAGTAAAGTCATATGTGATAAGCCACGCCCTCAATCCCTCCCTGACCACACCCTCTGGGCTCCACAGGAAACTTTTGCTTCAAAAAGGGCTCCATGGTGGAAAAGGTTTGGGAACCGCTGGTCTAAGGAATGGAGGCACAGTGGTTCCCCCAGGCCAAAGAAGTTCCGTGTGCAAAGGTCAGCGCAGAAGCAAATGGTAACCATTTTTTAGGATAGGAAGGGAGTTCTGCTTGTGGACCTGCCAAAGGGTTCAACCATCAATGCAACATCGTTATGGACAAAGCTGAGGCAAAATATTAAGGTAAAATATGGAGGAAAGCTCTTCGACGGCGTCATCCTGCTGCAGGACAATGCCCGTCACACACTGCGGGGTCCAGGGTGGCAAAAATTACCTCTTTAGTAGAGATGAGCGAACGTACTCGGTTCGGGTGTTTTTGGACTCGAGCACCGCTTTTTCAGAGTAACTGACTACACGGACGAAAAGATTCGGGGAGGGGGGGGGGCGGCGTGGTGGAGCGAGGGGTAGCAGTGGGGAACAGGGGGGAGCTCTCCCCCCCCCCCCCCCCCCCACCCCCCCCCCCCTCCACCCCCCCCCCACCCCCCACCCCCCCCCCCCCCCCCCCCCCCCCCCCCCACCCCCCCCCCCCCCCCCCCCACTCCCATCTGCAACCCCCCACACCCCCCCGAATCTTTTCGTCCGAGTAGTCAGTTACTCGGAAAAAGCGGTGCTCGAGTCCAAAAACACCCGAACCGAGTACGTTCGCTCATCTTTACTCCTTAGGCTTTCAGCTGATGCCCCATCCACCCCGCCCTGTCTGACTACCATCTGTTCCCCAATCTCAATAAAGACCTAAAGGGACAACAGTTTGGGAGGGTTTAGAGGCAACTAATGCTGCAAATGAGGGGCTTGACCAGCAGTCGGAAGAATTCTATCTGCAAGGACTTATAAAGCTGCAGGTGAGACGACCCAAGTGCATCCTGGGGACTATGTAGAATAGTGGGGCAGGTTCAGCTTGCAGGCAAGGCTCAATACTCATCACCCTTCCCCCGGACAAAGATTTCTCTGCTTCTGTTGTCACTTTGGGGTCCTGAGTGCAGAATGAGGCCACAACGTAACAACATGTAATAACCACAAACATGTGACCGTCCGCAGACCCTCCGGCCCCCTCGGACGGTTTACACGGCAGAATCCACGCCTTCATTTTTGCACAGATTCAGTCTCCACGTCTGGGGCAGAAATACGTGGACAGCCGCGTTTCTGATTTTGCCCTTCTGTGTGCCGTGGATCCACAGGTAGATTTAGGCCCAATGCCCACTTGTACACATGGCTCCACCTGCTAAACCCCGTAGCAGAATCCGGCTGTGCCCGCAGATCCAGCTGCAGCGCGGGTCTTCTCCATGCCGGATGGATCCTTTTTTCTTTTTTTCCCCAGCATGGCGGATGTGTCCGGACGCTCCGGCAATGTTTTGGCCGCATGCACAGTACCCCAAGAATACGCTGCCGTTCTCTACCTGATGACCCGGCCTCCAACACGTCGTACGAGCCAGCCGGTCACAGCGCCGGCCTACGTGTCACTCCACGTGACAGGGATGTAACCGGCGGCCGGACATAGCGCTTATTAACACTTTAACAGAAATATAACCTGCTCTGCCGAGTCTGACCCCCAGCCGATGCCACGCCAGCAGGTAGCCCCCCGGGAAACGTGGCGACTGAGGGGTGCGACAATCCCAGACTGGTACTTCTACCTCTGAAGGGCACCGAGCCGGTAACCCATGAAGGACAGTGGTGATGAGCGACTACCCAACCGCTACAAACAATCGGATTTCAGCTGGGTCAGTAATACTGAAGCGCTTCCCTACCAGACGGCGGGTCTCCGGACCCCCACTCCGAGCATTCAAGGGAATGTGTGACACCCGCCGGTCAGGCCAGGACGCAAAAACGTGTCTGGAATACGGTTGTGTATTCCCGGCTGTGGGGCGCTCGGCTGCGTGTAGCAGTCAGGCTGTAGAACAGCGGTAGGAGGATGGCTATCGGGACACCCACTGGCGCCCAAGTCAGGGGCCGCAGCACACGTAGTACTCCGTATTGGTTGTTACAGCGTGGCGAAGGACGAGGGGCGCTCCGGTGCAGAATATACTTCGTGTAACAGCTTTATGCAGGCGTCTAAGGAGGCCGCACAAGTCACACCCCCGAGGAAACTAAACGGAGTGTGGGCACACTGCAACCTGCCGGCGGCCATGACCACGGGGCTGGATGTTAGGTGGTCGCCGGGTCAGGACACGTCTGCGTGACGTGCGCTACAGCAAAAGCTGCCGCAAATCCTTGGAGTAAACCAGAGCCGTATCTCACCCTATATACTACCCGCGACAACTGGCAGCAGGGCATGCCAGCACTGCTGCCACCTCACCTGCAGGTGGCACCCGAATAGGATTACTGGGGTGTCCTGCAGGTACAGAGCTCTGAGCGAGGGGGTGCGTATACCAGGGGATGACGCTGTACACATCGAGGCACACCCCCCTCCAACAGCTTAGAAAATTGCCCCTAGAGCTCTGGGTGGGGGTCGTTATATTAAAGGGGTTTTCCAGGCGGCGCCGGCCGTCAATGCCGAACTACACCGGGGTCAGAGAGGAAGCCGCTGTGTTGTGGCGCTCCTATTTGCAGGTGAAGCAGTGGCCTGCAATACAAGCGCCGGCCACAACTGTGTTGGAGCAGCAGCTTCTGCTCGGACCCCACTGTAGCCCGGCAGTGACGGCCGGCGCCGCCTGGAAAACCCCTTTCACCATCCAGGGATTCAAATTTGGCAGCTTAAAAAAAAAATAAAAAAATACATTTATTTGAGCTCCAGGTGTGGGGCGGCCACTCTGCCCCCTGCAGGCTGCATAAAGACTAACAGGAGAGATGTCAGCCTGCATGTGGGGGAGGCGGACGTCTGTGACTTGGAGTTCAGCTCTGAGTCAAACTTTAACAGTGCATGGATTCTGAAGCAGTGTGCGAGAATGCGACTGTTGCGGGGGCTGCGGGCTCCTCCGGGGGTCTTTCTGCCTGCAGCTGCAGCACAAGTATTTCACTAATTGCCTTCCAGCGCCCCCTTCTGGCAGTACAGAGAGACTACCGGTGGCTCTTCGCAGTTCAGCTGATGGCAGGGTTGTCTGACATAAGGCTATCAGTGTCCCGCAGCGACAAGACCCCCTTAACAGACCCGGTGGGGCGCCATGGTACGGCCGCCACCAAGCTGGTCTTTACAGGGCGGCGAGCGCGGACATGGAGCAAACCCACCACAACACGTTACCTGCAGATCTCACCTCTTCCCTCCAGTAGGAGGCGTTGTGGGGAGGTTAGGTATTAGTGTATCTTGACGCCCCTCTCACACCCCCAGCCCCCGATACGGTGAAGGCTGGCAGGTCCTGGCAGCCCAGTGTGGTGGCATTACGCTCAGGGTAACATGTGCCATTAGGCTTAGTGTTACCAGTGCTGGCCTGTGGCCTAAAAGCACGTTGCTGAGACCCTAAGGTCCCCCGCTCACATGTGCCACCCTCAGCGCTTGGGCTCCGCTGCGTGGATGGTCAGCTCGGTATCGACCGCTCCCAGCTGTGGCGCTCACAGTTACTGCCCCGCCGCCGTGACTGAGGTCCGTAGACGCGCTCCCACAATCACAGCTGCCAGCCTGAGCGGTTATGCTCCGGCACCAGGAAAGCCGGATGGCCGCCCGTCGGATAACACTGCTTCTCGCCCCGGGCATATCGCCTCCCTGCTTCCGCCGGTATGTGGAACGCACTTCTTTTGCGGATGGGGGCGCCTGTGGTGCGGCGCTGCTGGCTGTAGAGCCCTTCCAGGACCTATGTGCCAGGCTGCTGCGCAGCCAATCAGGTACTGGGGGCGTCACCCCCGTCAGTCTTGACTCCACCAGGACTTCCTGGTGGCATCAAGATACACTAACACCAGGGGGAGGGGGGTTAGCAGCCAGGGAGCATCGCCCCCGGAGTGTGATAGACCACCCGCTCAGTACTGGGGGGCCCGCAGTATAGACACCCCTAAAGATAGCCAAGGGGGTGGAGCCTGGGATACAGAGACACATGCTGGATTAAAGGGCATCTACGGAGCCGCTGAGAGTCCGCTACGCCTAACGCCGCCTGCACACAGGAAGATGGCCCCCACATACCTCTCCGCTGGCCGACACACATGCGCAATACAGAGGACGCTGCACTGTCGCTATGGCAATAACGCATTTCGCATTGATGGCGCTGCAGTAAATGGCGGGCTGTCACAGCGCTACAGGCTGGATTTGCTGTAGGATCCAGAGCAGGACCCCCGAGCATATGCAGTACCACCCACGGCCGCCGTACTGTGGTCGGCGCCATCAACTTCAAGGAAGGACTGCAGCACACAACACCCTGGAAGCGTCCCCCGCAGACTACTGGCAACAGGCGTCCGGCAGGGGGCGCTGCAGGTGTACCTATTGCGGACACCTGCGCCCCCACGACAGTGATGGCGGGCAGTGCTGACATGTCACGACTGACTACACAACACACCGTGACCTCCAGCCGTCCGTATCAGCGGCGGCCGTTACCGTGTCCTGCCCGCTCCCCGGGCTCCTGTAGATGGCACCTGCAGCTCTTCCGGTAACAGCCTATAAGCAGCGCTGGGATTGGCCACATCTCCTCGCCTCCTGATTGGCCGGTCGCATACCTGTGCTGCGCATGACTGAGCGTGACGGGCCGTGGTGTAGGAGGAGTCGGGTCACGGGGCCTCCTACTCCGGCGGCGCCTGCCCGCTCTCTGGGATTGGTGCGCTGCAGCCGTCAATCACCCGCTCTCACCAATAACAGCTCTACCTGCTTGTGACGTTCGACGGCCCCGCCTCTGCAGAGGAAACGGCAGCCGGCGGTCGGGCAGCTGTGGTTTCTCGGCCGACGTGGTTGCTGTCTCCAGGGGCTTTAGCAGAGGACGAGGCTGTCGGCGGCTCTTATGAGGAACTCCGCCATTCGCAGGACATTTCCTTTATGTTTTTAACACCTGCTTTGATGAGGAGGTGGCAGCGGCCGCAGGACGTCACCGAGCGGAGCGGGCAGAGAGGGAGGGCACAGAGAGGTCAGAGGGAGGGCACAGAGAGGTCAGAGGGAGGGCACAGAGAGGTCACGGAGGCTGCCAAGAGTCTGGGCAACTGATGTACCCTATACCTGCACTTGGAATAACCACCAGAGCGTAGAGGCTGAGAGCGCCCCCGACGCCCGTGCATGGAATAACCACCAGAGCGTAGAGGCTGAGAGCGCCCCCGACGCCCGCGCACGGGATAACCACCAGAGCATAGAGGCTGAGAGCGCCCCCGACGCCCGCGCACGGGATAACCACCAGAGCGTAGAGGCTGAGAGCGCCCCCGACGCCCGCGCACGGGATAACCACCAGACCGTAGAGGCTGAGAGCGCCCCCGACGCCCGCGCACGGGATAACCACCAGACCGTAGAGGCTGAGAGCGCCCCCGACGCCCGTGCATGGAATAACCACCAGAGCATAGAGGCTGAGAGCGCCCCCGACGCCCGCGTACGGGATAACCACCAGAGCGTAGAGGCTGAGAGCGCCCCCGACGCCCGCACACGGGATAACCACCAGACCGTAGAGGCTGAGAGCGCCCCCGATACCCGCACAAGGAATAACCACCAGAGCGTAGAGGCTGAGAGCGCCCCCGACGCCCCGTGCATGGAATAACCACCAGAGCGTAGAGGCTGAGAGCGCCCCCGACGCCCGCGCACGGGATAACCACCAGAGCGTAGAGGCTGAGAGCGCCCCCGACGCCCGTGCATGGAATAACCACCAGAGCGTAGAGGCTGAGAGCGCCCCCGACGCCCGTGCATGGAATAACCACCAGAGCGTAGAGGCTGAGAGCGCCCCCGACGCCCGTGCATGGAATAACCACCAGAGCATAGAGGCGGAGAGCGCCCCTGACGCCCGCGTACGGGATAACCACCAGAGCGTAGAGGCTGAGAGCGCCCCCGACGCCCCGTGCACGAAATAACCACCAGAGCGTAGAGCGCCCCCAACGCCCGCGCACGGAATAACCACCAGAGCGTAGAGGCTGACGGCACGCCCCGCGCACAGAATAACCACCAGAGCGTAGAGGCTGAGAGCGCCCCCAATGATCCGCGCACGGAACAACCACCTGAGTGTAGAGGCTGAGAGCGCCCCCAATGATCCGCACACAGAATAACCACCTGAGTGTAGAGGCTGACAGCGCCCTGTGCATGGAATACCCACCAGAGCGTAGAGGCTGACAGCGCCCCCGATGCCTGCTAGAGAGAACACCGCTTCCTATTAAAGGGGAAATAACATCTTTGCTTTTCATGGCCGCGATGGGATAACACGGTTGTTTAGTTCTGGCCGCTTGCAGGAAAGAGCCGCGCTGTGTCCACTGTCTCTCCTTCGCTTTAATGAGAGCTGTGGAAACCAATACACTGAGCACTCTGCTGCCCCCTGCAGGCTGCGCCGGGTGTCCGTTCGTCATGGCCGTGGTCTCCTATCTTGGCAAGCTGCTGGACATCTGTGGCCACCAGAAGGACACAGGTGGCGGTTTCAGCCCGGATTCAGCAGCCCTGGCGTGCTTTATGCCAACACAACTGAAAACGCAGCCAAGGAAGCGAAGAAAAAAGGAATACTGCCCTAGCGGGCGCCGTCTAGGTCCCTGCCGCTGCTCTCCGGCGTTCCTGCAGACTTCGGTGAAGTTGTCAGCCTCCAGCAGACCATCTCTTGGTGGTATCCATTGAGCGGCTGTGATTGGCTGAGCCAGTAATGGAGAATCAATCAGAGCAGTCTCTTGCTGGAGGCGGGGTTTTCAACCCAGTTACTAACAAGCGTTGGTCTGTTGTAGGCTGACAACTTCACCAAAGCCTGAAAAGCTGAAACGCCCCAAAATAGAACATGCATCGCCCCAAAATAGAACATGCATCGCCCCAAAATAGAACATGCATCGCCCCAAAATAGAACATGCATCGCTCAAAAATAGAACATGCATCGCTCAAAAATCACGGAGCTGAAAAGTGTCCGCCTGCGTGAGCTGTTCACTG